>NC_043754.1:12154399-12401899 GCF_902148845.1 Salarias fasciatus
TCCAAAAAACTGAATTAAAGGATATGTTGAGGTACCTTTGCAATAATGAACCTAATTATGGTCGCTGTACGTGAAACCAGACTGAAGATCTGAAAGAAAGAAGGTCAAAGGAAGAACGGAGTGACGAGCATGGGTCATGAAAGGAGGAGGCAGCGCGTTATCTCACAATCTATTTTAGATGTGTGTGCTCGCGAGTGTGTGTGCGTATGTGTGTGTGTACTTGTCAGACAGTGACAGTTGAGCGAACAGTGACATACCAGGTTGGCAGAGATATTTTGGTAACTGGGACAAGCGACAGGGAAAAAGAGGGAGAGGGAGAGAGAGAGAGAGAGGAAGACAAAAGGCGAAAAAGATGAAGAGATCATTTAGAAGATCCCACTCAAACCCTCTGTTGCCTTTCTTTGCGTCCTCCTCTTCCTCCTCCTCCTCCTCCTCCTCCTCTCCCAGCTGATTGACAGCACCCCCTCCTCCTCCACCCGCCTCTCTTTGATTGACAGGACTCCCCAGACTGAGGCTCTTATCCCCTGAAACAAACCTTGCTCTGCTCCTCCTTCTCCTCCTCCTCCTCTCTCTCTGTTGTGTCTGCCGTGACAAGCCTCCACCCTCCTGCTCTTCCCCCCCCCTCCTCCCCCCTCCTCCCCCTCCTCCCGCTCACACTCTTCCTTTCTTCCCTGTAAATGCTGTCTTATCATCTTCACCTTCTCCTTCTATCGGTTCTCCATCCCTTCCTCGTTCCCATCAGCTCTTCCTCAAGCTGTGACCCCTCTTAACCCTGGAGAGCTCACACACACACACACACACACACACACACACACACACACACACACACACAGACACACACACACACTCATGCACACACACACACACAGGGAACCCCTTAAACCCTCAGGCTTATGTGGGCCCCTTTAGAGAGGACACACACACGGGTGCCCATATCCCCCCTCGACAAGCACACACACACACACACACACACACACACACACACACACACACACACACACACACAAAAACTGTCTTCCTCAAGTGATCTGAGCTCCCAACACACACCGCCGGAGACGAACCCCCTCAAACTCCTCGCGCACGCACGCACGAACCCGTGCACACACAGCCTGAGCCCATTAAGCCAATTGTAAGAGTCTAAACAGGCAGCGAGCTGAGCAGTGAGGTAGGTAACCCCTCAGGGCCACAGCAAGACTAAAACACAGTCAAAGAAGAAAAAAAAAAAAGAAAAACAGACGGAGGGAGAGGCTGGGATGGGTGAGAGAGGGTGAGGGAGAAAAGAAGGAGAGAGAAAAATAAAAAAAACAAGGATAGGGAAGTGTTCGAGGAGAAAAGAGAGGCGTCAACCATGTTTAATGATTGAGAGAAGACAGTAAGAATGCGCACACACACACACGCACACACCCTCACACACACACGAGAGTGAGAATGGATGTGGCTCTTTGGGAGTCAAGCAGGCGTATGATAGGATATCATTGCATGTCGTTAACCCTATATTAACCCCGAGATGTGGCGGGACACTCGCTCTGCTACAACAAGGATTAACTAGGCCACACACACACACACACACACACACACACACACACACACACACACACACACACACACACACACACACACACACACTACGATGAGCTGGCTGTCAGTCACAAATGCTCACGGGGACTGATATCCTCCCTGACATGGTGCAATGGGCTGTCAATCAAATGCAAACAATCTTTATTTCCATTTCTTTTATTTATTTGTTCCCACAAATAAGTGCAAAATAAGCGGCGTGTTTGAATTTGTAGAAGCGCGATAAAGACCGGGGAGCACCTCTTAGTTGAAGCCACAATGAGACTTATCCAGTTTCTGTGTTAAATTAATTTATCAAACCTTAAACCAGGCTGCTGAAAGTCATACTGGTGGGAAAAGTACAATTTCAAATAGTTTCAAGTGGTTTCAAGAGGTTTGTCTCATTAACATGACTGATCTTATCTGATTTGGGATCATATTTTGAATTTCTTGCCGTTAATGGCGACTAAACTCGTCTGTAGATGTTACATTGGTCAGTTTAGTTGTAGATTTGCTTCCATTTTTTTCCACTCATCTTCACTGTTTTTCTGATAGTTTGTAAGTCATTGCTGGTGTGTTTACTTTGTCCTCCGTCCCCCTGCTGGGGAGCGTTCTCCCTGCCAGCTGCACTCACTAGCATGGCCCCAAAAGTTACAAAACATACGCAAATAGACAAAACGCAAAGTGAGAGAATCGAATCAAAGCAATAACAAAACAGACAGAAGCAGCAGAAGCACTTGTAAAACTAAAGAAGTCGCTGAAATGTAAATGGAACAATATGGACCGTCTGATTTAATCATGATGATTCCAGCGGTCACAGAAGTCGACTGATGTATCGGCTTGATCTGCAGCATGTCGGCTGCATTTTAGTCTTTCACAATTTCAAAACAGTTTCTTTTAATGTCAAACACATGGATTGTTTGTCATTGCGTCTCCAGTTGGAGACAAGCCCCTCCAGGAGGCTGAGAGGAAAGGAAGCTTCTCTATTTCCCTGAAGACTTTTGTTTTCTCCGTTTTGTTACAGATGGGGGGGGGGGGGGAATCATCACCCAAACAGCAGTTTAAAAAAACAATATTTTTGAGTGTGGATTGTTGAGTAAATAAGAATGTTGGCGTGTGGTAAAGAGCAGATAGAGATCGTATTGTGGCTCTCCGTCCTCCCCCCGCATGTTTGGGTCGGAGGCAGAGCTCCAGATGTTACACCAAGAGGCTGTGAACCGCTGCAAAGTGGAAGAGGAGCGGGGGGCGCGACAGGAAGTATCCCACGGTATCCACGGTAACCTTGACATTCCATCTTGACCAAGTTCCCTGACATCTCCCACAATTCACTCTGCTCCGCTCATTTCGCCACAGAAAATGACGCGCACACACACACACACACACACACACACACACACACACACACACAGTCATCAAACATCGATGCTGTACACAGTCCAGGAACACACACATTCCGGGTTACTTATTTTGCAGTCTGTCAAGACTTCTTTATTATTTAGCATATCAATCCATATCTTTGTATATTCTGGGTCTCCTTGTGTCTGTATGTGTCTGTGTGTCGTTATTTTCTATTTGCAAAAGGACTTTTTGGTAAGTAAGGCTAATTCCCTTCCCTCCTCAGTCTTTTTGTATGCCTCAGGTCGCTTCTCCCTGTTGCCTTTTTGCTCGTTCCACTAAATGAGACACAACATAAAAAAGAAGAAAAGGAGAACAGCAGTTTCCCAACAAGCTTAGAGTACGACCTGGCTGAAGGTTAGACTGGAGAACAAACTGGAAGTAGTGGAGATAGCATCATTGTACACAACAGATAATACTTCAGGGGGTAGATATAATAATTTGCTTGAATAAAGTACTGTACTACATTGAATGAAACATTTTTGGGGGGATTTCCAAACATTTCCTGTAAGATACAGATATAAATTGATAGCTGAAAAATACATGGAGACCAATTGTAACATTAATCTGAGAAACAACTGATTTGATTTGATTTGATTTGATTTGATTTGATTTGATTTGATTTGACAAAAAAGAACGCTAGTTCATGAATGTTGGACCCGCAGGAAGAACAAAAACAGGTGCGAAACCACCTGAAACACTTGTTTTGTCCCGTGGTTTTTGATGGAAGACAAAACAACAACTCTTTTACATTTCTGGCCTCCTCGGCTGTCACAACTATTCCACATCATTGATTTAAGGTTAAAACATTCAACATCCTCTCTTAAAGCACCACCAGGAATTAGCAACAGAAAAAACAAATCCTCGTTTGTCTTAGTGTTGAGAAACAAACTCAAGCATCTCCTGAACTTAGAATATAACCTGTTTATGTGAATATATGGACTGATGACAGCCAGGAGTGTAATGTTTGTGTGTTCATTACAAAAAGAGATATCTTATTTTCTCTATATTTCTAATATCTCATGAATGTAGTTTTTCACAATTAGTGAAGTTAGTTTTCATTTCATGCTGCTAATATTAACATAAATTTGTTGTGTAATAATTTGGCGACAAAACCCCGACGTTCCCTCGCTGAATCACTCAGACTCACACAGCTGTGCTGAGCGGAGGATCAGCTCTCAGAGGGTTAAAACAACCGCCAGGAAGAAATCAGATTAAAATGAGGTTGGATCTCATTTCAGTTTTTCTCTGTCACTTTTTTCTTTGCTCATGACCCATTTTTCTGTGCCGCCGCCGCCGCCGCTGCTGCAGGAGGAGAGACAGAAGGATGGGTGGGGTAGGTGTTAAGGGAGGGATAACTTCAGTCCTCTACTTTCACCGACAGAAAGGAGAAAAGATACAGAGGAGCAGGGAAACGACAGACAGCTCCTGTTAGTAAACACATTTGTATCGTAGAGAAAACACTTATCCGAGTGCTGTTTATTCACTCAAGTCTGGAGGCGGGCGCGACTGCTAGTGAACCACACGAGAGTATCTGCGCCCCCTCTGTCATCGGCGATCGCCGAACATGTTGCGGACTGTTATTTCTCTGTCGCTGATGTGACCTGCTGTTTCGCTTTCGGATGCAAAAAAGCACGAAAACGTTTCACGTCGCACTGGCGTCACAAGCCGTTCATTCAATCCGAGCAGCAGCAGCTATTTCAGGAGTGACGGCGGATCGTCTAAACACACAAACACACCGTCCCACGCCGCCATTCAAATAGGTCAGCGTGCTTCCTCATCCAGCATGTGCGTGCGTGTGTGTGAGAGAGAGAGAGAGAGAGGTGCAAAGTGAGAGACAGTACCTGTCGATGATAACAGGGTCTGAGGGCGTCTCATTACGGTTCCCGCAGCTCTTCTTGTCACAGCACCGACTGGGAAGAAGCGAAGACCGTCAAAGAAAAAGACAGAGGGCAAAGTGAGAGAAGACTCTGACATGGAGAACATACGCCGCGCTACATGGAAGCTCCAATTTAGACGTTTAAATGAGAGCGTTACGGCACATTATCGGACGTGTCTGTTCTTTAGTGGGGAACTTATAACCATATGCGTAGCTTTTGATCAAATCTGTCTCAAACAGGCCAGCAGGAGTTTTACTGAAAGTCTGCCGAGCAGATCTAGACTGAAGGCATGGATAAAAATAGACTTATGTGACACAAAAAGTGAGTGCAGAGCAGGATCTGAAAAGAATACAGTATGTTTTAAAGGAACCGGCGAGCTACTGAGTGATTTGCATTAAAGGCCTTTTCTATACTTCTACAATAGGCTGGTCGTGGGTCAAGCCACGCCCGAACAGCGCTCGATCAGGTCCCCCATTGTTTGTCTCTGTAATCCGTGGTCTTACCTTGCATTACCCCAAGTGTGGCAAAAACAGGAAGAGTCCAATAAATGTTGAAGCTTCCTGTTGCACACTTTTCAGATTTAAAGCCTCACTTAACCTCTTGTGTTTTGTTGACAGCATAAATTCATTAGGCTCCCACCGACTTTAGCAGCTTAAGTTCATTAAATACGACATTGTATAGTGTTCCTTCAGATGGATAACAAAGGTATCCTGTACTATTGCCTGATTGAAACATTGAAGATTAAAGAACACGGAAAAAGTTTGTTATGGAAATCGATGGAGAATGTGGACGTTGTCCAACATTTTACCTCCTCGGCAGTCTTTGATCTATTGTTTAGATGCAGTGCCGGCGTCGGACTTTTCAGCTGAAATTTTATTGGTTGTTCGACGCTGCAGGTAACAGAAGCAGTCGTGCTGTGAGGTGTGGAGGTCTGCTGAACCTTCACACAGTGTGACCAAGACTGATTGTCTTTTGACGAATACAGCCAAAGTTACACAGCGTCAAGCTGCCCTTGGATTTTAACTTGTCTTCTTTAAATTCATCCATACTAGGTTATAAACATTTAATAATGTAGTTCAGGGATGGACAGCTTTTTTGTGGCTGATAATTTGATAAAACTGTTGATTTTAGTTTGATTTTATACTACTATTGCAGATCATTTACCATTGAAATAATGTTCAAATGTTCTTTCTCATTACCCGAAATTGTCCTGATCCACCAAATGTAGATATACAGTAGTTGATCAAATTTAAACGTAACCATTTTCACAGCCATTAAAAGCAATTTATCATTTAAAAAAGTGTTGGCACAGCTCTTGATTACAGATCTTATCAAGATCAAGTATATTTTAGGAAATGGAAAACACAATCCAACCACACGATTTCCTGAGAAATTACAAAGTTTTACCAAGTCATTCGCTTCCTATTTTTAAAGGCAAGGGGCAAATTTAATATTGTGAGAAAAGTATTAAAGCACTGAAAAACAACTGTGACTCCTTCCTAATTATACTGATGAGCGAGTGAGTTGGAGGATGAGGACAAAAGGGGCCCGAGGCTCATGAGAGGAGTACGTGGGATACATACAAGCTCGCACACAGGAAAGAAAAAAAAAAAAAAAACTGGCGTGCTTAACCAAAATTCACACATATGTATTACAAGAGTGTCAAAGGAGCTTTCTGGCGTGCATCAATTATGAATAAAGGTGTAAGCAGGTGGGAGGAGGATGAAGCCAAGAGGGGAGCCGTGGTGAAGAGTGAAAGGGTGAGCGTGGGAGGGAAAGCTAAAACAAGAGGGGTGGGGGGGGGGGTGGGGGGTGGGGGGGGGCTCTGGGTGGGAGGAAGAGGAAGGGGGAGACGTCTCAGGTTTCCCACTGTCACAGATGGCAGAGGTGGAAAAGAAAGAGACGGATACGTTACACCTTACTCATTGTCTCCGCTATCGGCTGCTGTGTCGCGCTCTCTACTGTGTCTGTCACTCGCTTTCTGCCGCTCTATGAACTGGGTCAACTCTGGAGAGCGAGACGTTAGAGAGGAGGACGCTGGGAGATAAGGGGATGCAAGAGAGGGAAGAGAGAGGAAAGCTAACCCCAGGATGGGAGGGGAAGGATGGGTCACAACAGTGAGGGGAGGAGGAGGAGGAGGAGGAGGAGGAGGAGATGTTGCAGAGATTAAGGGGGGCCAGAAGAGGAAGAGGAGACAGGAGCAGAGTGGAAGATGTTATAAAGGGAAGGCTAGTGGGAAGGGAAACGAGGGGTGGGATGGGGGTAATGCAGCACTTATTGCTCTGGATCGCAGTGATCTAATCATCTCCTCCCCCCATCCTCCCATCACTCACACACACACACACACACACAATACTCTGACATGAACAGCATGAATTGGAGATACCATAATCATCCCAATATATTTTTGGAAATGTTATTTTATTTTAATTTTTGACATCAGCTTTCACTACAGAAAAATGTATTCAGATAAGGGAAGTGTTTTTGCTGTCATTCAAATTAGAAAATGCCCAAAATTCCTAACATTCATCTTCTTAAACAGGAGGTTTAACTGATTTTTGCTGTTTTATATCACAGTATAATAATTAATGGGTTCATTTTAGAAGCTGATCAGTCAAAACATTAATATTAAAATTTTTAGTGAAGCTCTGTATCATGTTTTGACGGTTTAGCGATTATAATTATGAACACGATGCTAGAAAACTGATGATAATGACAGAATCCTTTACTCACAGACAAAAAAAGTCAAAATACTTTGTAATTAAACAGCCTGAATGGTCATGTTAATTACTCTGTTCATAGTAATTCAATGAAACATCAATTCATCCTTGCTGGATGGGTGAGCTTCGGGATCCTTTATGAAGTTTGCATGTTGTATACTAGGTACATTTGAGGTTAATAGGTGACCCTGAATTGCCTGAAGGTGTGAATTTCAGTGTGTGTGATTCTCTGCCTCTCCGTGATGGATTAACACTCGATGGAGGATCTTAACACTCCTCAGTCATTTACTGTAAGCTCGTCTCCAGCGCCCTGAAACCCTGAGTTCCATTAAGATGGATGGATATCTTTTAATATTCTTGAAAGTTCCCCAAAGGAGGATCCAACATTTAAAGATGAGAAAAGACTTAAGCAAAAAAAACAAAAAAGCTTAAACCTGCTCTTGAACGAAACAAACATTGAGCCTCCACTGTTAAATCTGGAGCCTGAAGCTCACACACACACACACACACACACACACACACACACACACACACACACACACACACACACACACACACACACACACACACAGACACACACGTTTGTGCCAGAGCTCCGACCAGTTTTGTGCTGCAGGTTTGCTCGGTGGCAGATTGGCTGGGAGCATATGGCTAATAGCACCACCGTGACAATAAGCCACACTGATTAATGGACGCCCGGAGCTCTTTGTGTGTGCGTGTGTGTGTGTGTGTGTGTGTGTGTGTGTGTGTGTGTGTGCGCGCTGCGCGCTGTGTGCGAAGCCCCCGCTGCAGAATCAGCATGTGAGAACATGAGGCAACAGCCGTAACTTTGACCTCAGCGGCTGCTGGAGACAAGTGAGTGTTTACACTCGAGCTGTAGTTTCTGCGCTGCTGCTCCCCCAGAGGACCGGTTTGAAAAATGCTGCAGACGGACACGGCGGAGGCCTTCCTCCTGCTCAGGATTCGTGTGTACGGCGCATGTTATGCTAAACTGTTCATGCACATCCGCAATCCATCCCCTCACATGATGAACAACAATAATTTACAGTAAAATCTGTTGCCATACACAATTTATTTATAAATTCCTTGTAAATCACATCAGAATATCAACGTTTTTTTTTCCTACAGCTGCACAGCCTGAGGAATATTCACTGAGCCACAGAATAAAATATTAGTGCGCCTGATTTCACGGATAAAATCCCTTCTTGCGCATATAGATGAACCCCAATTTATATTGTTACAGTTAAAGTTGTTCAGTGACAAGGTCGCGCAATAGGAAGAACTTAATTCATGTGCTAAATTTGAATTTTCGTAACGATTGTGTGCGCAAGGGTGTGTGCGTGCGTGCGTGCGCGTGTGTGGCTGCGTGTGTGTGCGTGCGCGCGCAAGTCCCTTCCTATATTTTATAGTCAGATCCTGGAGGAAGGCCCATTTGTTAGCCGTGAAATAACAGAAGGGTTCAGATTGACTAATGAGTTTCTCTGTGTCCTAATTAACCAGGCGTCACAGACACACACACACACACACACACACACACACACACACACACACACACACACAAACCACGCATGTTCCTGCGCACACATTCTCGATTGTATAGGATAGGTTGGTAAAACGCCTCTATAAATAGGACTCATTCCTCCAACCTACTTCCGAAGGAATTCATCTTGAGATTATAATTAAAGCAACAACTCTGATAGCCTAAACTCATCTTCTTCGGCGTACAGCAGCGCTTTGTGCGTCCGTGTCAGTGTGCGTCCCGGTTTGTGCGTGTGGGGGGGTTAATGAGGGTGACAATGTAAGAAATGTACCAAGAGGTGATTGGTGAGAACTTTCTGCAGAAGGAAGGAAGAAGACATGAGGGGCGCGGAGAAAGGAAACGGAGGTTTGAAGCCTTGGACCTTAAAACTGAACTTTGGTGGTTCAATTCCTCTTTTCCAGTTTCCAGGAAGAGGACACAAGAGGAGGAAAGGACGGTTTGATTGAAGTTGCGTCAGTTCTCACCTGCACATGATCTCGTGAGTCAGCAGCACTCTGCACATCTCAGGGTTCTTGTCTTGGCCTTCGTAAACAATTGGCTGTGGGAAGAGAAGTAGAAAGACCGAAAAAGAAGAAAATATGAGCTCACGAATTTAGGAGCGCATTTGTTGCCGTTATATTCAGAACAGTTCAGTGATCACACTGTAGGGGAGGAGATGAAAACAATCTGCAGCGCCGCTCTGTTGGAAAACACTCTGATGACGTTGAACTGATATAAATAAAATAGTTTTTTTTCTCGCTCTGTGGTTTTGTTGAACATTTATTTTCTCTCATCAGTTTGCCTCAGCAGCACTTTGGCATTATGCTGTTGAGGTTTGATCTCACTTCCCAGGACTCACAGTTCACCTGTAACACCTCTGGTCTCAAACACACACTTATACCCAATCTATCTGTCACCCGTCTACACACACACACTCACAGACACACACACACACACACTTTCAATGTACATTAAAACAGTTAAGGAGCAGCTGTTAGCCTGTATCCACCTTGGCTTTCAGGGATTATTGTCCTTATATAAATGTAAAAACGTCTCACCTCTTTAAAGAACTAACTAGTAACAAGTAGTCACTTTTAGTAACTTGTGCAACATTGATCACACCAAATAATATGTCTTCCAACAGGCTGGAGTCTGCGCTTATAAAAACAGTTCTAGCTGAATGTTCAGCACCTGCTTCCACTGCTCGGTATTCTCAGGTTTTGGAAAGGAAGCTCAGCAGAAAGAGATGGCAGAAGTCACACACCACTAAGCTATCCATCAATCAACAGACTCTCTGTCTCTCTTTGTTCTATTCCAGTCTTTTTGATCTGTCGTTCCAAACTGTAGCGAGTCTCAAAGAGTGACAGGCTCACTTTTCTCTGGCAACAGTGAGGAAGCTTCTCTGTCCTCTACAATATTCTTCATGCGGAGTTCAGACAACCTGCCGCCATCAGGCGAGCACAAGCTCATTTACGGCAGAGCTAATGGAGGTGAAGCGCGACCGTTCCTCGCAAAAATAAAGTAAAATACCAAATCATCCTCTTTGCAGATTCTAAAATATACTCTCAAGTGCAAAAGTAATAAAGTTAACCATAATCAGTCTATCTTGAACCTAATTCAGCAGTGATCCATGTATTGTTCCTGCACTGGTCTCTTCCTTTCTGTTTTTATAGAGAGAAGTGTAACAACCGGCGAGACCGTTTTGTCCTAAAAATTGTTCCACTGATGTGACAGACGACGGTTTTTTGAAGCAGCAGATGGCAACACAAAGGAAGGGCCTTTTAAAGAAATGATATTCTCTGAATCTCACCTATGGCCGAGACGGAGTCGTCCTTTCAGGGGGCCCCGGGGCGAGGGTGCACCTTCTGGGGCCCCAACTTGAGCAAAGAATACAGACTGAGCCCCTCATTTGTCAGAATGATGGCCCCGAACGGCCCTCAGAAGGTAGCTTGGAGCTCTGCGGCATTAATATAAAGTAGCGACAGTGGCGCTGCACTGAGGACCCCTTTATTGTAGCCCGGAGCGTTTCATACTAATAACTCGACTGCCGGATCCTGTGTGTTTTCTGTGTTTTTGGAGCCTCTATATGTTTCAGGGCCCAGGGCGCTTGTCAGTTAACCATTTTCCATGCATGTGCACGTTTCCCATCCGAACTGGAAGGCTGGAAAGGCCCCCCGGTTGTCCGGGACTCCTGGGGATGTGCACGCCCAGTCGATGCAAGAATGACGTGTAATATGAAGCAAAAATAATAAGAGCTTAAAGCACAAACTGCAACAACCGGAGGGCTGATACTTCCATGAGAGGCACGCTTTCACACACATGTCCCACAAGGACGATTCCAACTGTATGTGAAGATAATTAACTTATCCAGAAAACAGTATAAGCCGTTTATCCAGGCCAAAATAACTAAAATAGCCCGGGATAAAGTAAAGAAGCTGATGTTAGCACACTGCCGGGGCTGATCCGGCGTACGAGACATCTGAGACTATTTCCGAAATCCCTCCACATCAACATTTGAACTGCGAAAGTCCCCTGATTGCAGTTTAATGAGCGCAAATCTGAGTGTGGGAAATGTAGAAAAAGACAGGATCTGACAGCTTGAATGTGAGGAGGAAATGTGCCGTATAAGCCGCAGTTCTGTCTGTGATTAGTTTTACTGGCCGTGCCATGGGAAAAGAGCGGGCCAGGAAACTTCCAGTGAACTTGCTTCCTATGCTGGACAAACATGCATCACTGTCACCCCAACCTTCCGCGTCTTCTAACTTTTTTTTCTGCACTTTTGCTCTTCTGTTCTCGGGAACCTTCAAACCCGGAGCCAGGTGAGCGCATTCATCTTTGTAAACAGAAATAGGACGGACGTCACCGCGCTCTCCTCCGAAATCACAGATCACTGCATGTGGGTCACTCAGCAGACTGTCCTGACTGGAACTTCTGTGTTTTTTTGGGGGTTTTTTTGCACTTTATTTGAATAATGTCACATTATACAAAAACTTAAAATGACCAACATCCACTAGCCCCCCTTCCACCCTGCAGCAGGTCCACTGCCCCACTGTAACCCACCGTTTCCGCTATAAAATGTTCCTTTTCACCTACAAAGCCATCCACAGTCTCATCCCTCTCTGAGCTCCTTCCTTTGGAAAGGCCTGTGCGCTCTCTCACATCTCCTTTCTCTGTTCCCCTCACTGTCATCTCTGTCCACCTCACGGCACTGAGCGGCTTTACGGTTCATTCCTGCTGACCTCTGCAACACTGACTCACTTCCTCACTGTAAGTCCCAGATCAAAACTCGAGTGTTCGGGCTTTAATAGCCTCAGTGAGAGGGGAAAGCTTGACTTGTGTTGTTGTTAAACAAATATCCATCTGTGTATTGTCCATTCACCCATTTGTGGAAGCACAGTGATGTGTTGAAATCCATCACAGAGCAAACAGAGACACAAACGCACAGGCGGGACATGAAAACCCTTCATGCCAAAAAGAAATCCTAGTTTTTTGTTTTTTTGTTTTTTGGCAAAAGCCAATAAATGTGATGATTTGTTCACAAACAGATGATGAAATAAGTGAGCAGGTCAGGATATCCAGTTCCTTCTCTTTGGTTTCCTCCATGTTGACTCATCTCGCTCTCTGCCAACGTTTGCCTGTTTGGAATTCACAGCGTGAACGGCTTCTCGCATTTTCAAGGCTCGCGTTTTGTGAATCAAATAAAGTTGTGAATCAGAGAGAGTTGTGCTAAAACCGAGGTTTAGTGTTTCACATCCAACTCTTGGCTTGTCCTGCTCAGTAACCCAAGACTTCCGGAGCCCCGGGGAGAAGGAATTGACAACATGAAAAAATAATTTGCAAATGAAGCTTCATCCACCCTCCGAGGAGGGTTCTTGTGTGAGTTCCTCTGCCTCTGCGGCCCTCGTTTGTCACAGATTCTACATCATTGTCACTTTGGCTGCTCTGCGCCTCGCTTTCATCTGCTTTTTCCTCCCTCTCTCTCTCTCTCTCTCTCTCCCTCGCTCTCTCTCCTCCCTCTCACCGCCTCACCAGGCCTTTCACGCACCATCTTTGCCGCGCTCTACTCCGCCTTTGAAGTAGCGTGACATACGCGGCGTGTAAACAAGGCTCCGTTAAGCAGGGGAACACACTTCCTCCTGCGTTAGTGTCAGGTCGACTAGCGAGCTAGTGATCCGACAGGGCCGCGGTGACAGACGCTTTATTCTCCGGGACGGAGTCGTGATCAACGAGTGCCTCGCTCCGCTTCTGAAGACGAGGCGGTGCTCTCCTCCTCCATTTAACACCATCAGCGAAGGCCCGTACTGTGTGCGTGCGCACACACACACACATGCACACGTGCACAGGTAGGCAGACAAAAATAGAGGAATAAAACAAAAAGGCAGAGTAGTGAGGAGACTTTTCTTTCCAGCCAGTAAAATCACAATCTTAAGTGAGAAATAAATAGAATCAAGCGTGTGAGACGAATAAAACCTTGCGTTGTGTCGACAGTACAGAGCCGAGCAGGTAATCAAAACACAACCTGACGAGTAGCCATATTTGGTAACTTCCTCATTTCGCCTCCTTTCTTCCAAAGAGTTCATGACAATCACCGAAGATGTGAAATAATTGTGGGATACATTGAAATAAATGCTGCTTTGCTAGGATTTTTATGATTTTTTTGTAAATAATAACAAAAAATGATAGTTTTCCCACTGATACATTTTGCCCTTTTTCCTTGGAAAATCACTGCTTACTCCAAATACCTAAATGTCAAAAGAAAAACTGACAGTAGTTATGAAAGGGTTAACATTTCATCACACTGATCAACAACTGGAGCTGCAAGTTTGCAAGATGCAGAAAATGTCCCAAATGAAAAGGCATTCACAAAGTCAATCAGCTGATCCAAAAACACACAAATAAACATGATTTACACAACATAGATTAAGACAGAGCAATAAATCTTAACGTCAGATTAAACACTGCTGCTGTCAGTCTCCGTGATGCATTTTTCTGTCTTCAAACTTTCTGGAAAAAAACATTTTCGGAGTTTCCTCTGCGGTCTGAGAGAAGCATTTCTGACACTTGCTCCTATTTTAATCCCTGGTGATTCATGTAGTTTATCCAGAGAGCTTGTGAGTATATTATATATCACCCACATCCTTTTTTATTATTATCTTGAACTATTTCTACGCCTTTGAGCAGCCTTTTAAACACATGAGGAATATGCCGCTGCTGCAGCCACGTCTAGACCAGGGAGATTAACTCCTCCATACTTACAGCTGCAGCCACATTTCACTTGTGAAAGTGGAAATTTCCGACTATAAAACTATTGTGTCATGTTTATTCCAATACACAAAACACCAGGGATGTGCAATAGCTTTTAAAATTATCAATAGCTTATGTTGTTCAGTGTTCCACTGCACCATATGAAAGGAGACAGCAGGTTCCAGCTGAGTCTGGGGGGGAATTTTTTACTTTTGTTTTTGGATCAGAGTCCAGCTCTTGACTGACAGAATAAACGAGGCATCAGTGCGAACTCTGCACCGCTGTGTGACTCAATTTTTCCCAGTTAGTGAAGCAACAATGGCTCCGAACACAATTCTGTGTGTGTGTGCGCGCGTGTGTCCATATGCTTTTTATTGCTTTCTTTTTCAGGACAGGCCGTCAGGGAGCAGAAGCCCAAAACGGCTACAGTTCAGGGATTTAGCAGGTAAGGGAATGCATTATGTCGATGAGAAGGCCTTAAAAACGCAGCACTGTAAGTATGAAGTGAGCGTGCACGTGAGACACTGCAGCGTGAAAGTTAGAAGGACAGCGGCCATGACGCCACTGACCAGCGAGGCCAAGTCCACGACTGTTATGATTCAACCACCTGTTAATGCTCCATTTCCATACCACTGGGAATAAAACACATGCTCACACACACACACACAAACACACACACACACACACACACACACACACACACACACACACACACACACACTCAGCTAAGCGTGCCTTACTCCTCCAAATGTTGCCATAGTGCCAATACACACACACACACACACACGCTGCATGCATGAAACACTAAATACCTGCACACCTGTCCCATTTATATTCCTGCTCTCCTCCACACACACACACACACACACACACACACACACACACACACACACACACACACACACACACACACACACACGCAGCGTGAGGCAGCTGCCCACAGGTGTGGCACACACACCTGCCGCCATCAGCACTTTGAGGACAAATGAGTTTTCTGTTTCGAACCGCAATAAATGTTTAGGCAAGACAAAGAGACACAAGTCATCCGTTCAGGATGGATTTAGGCCTTTTCTCGGTTGGACTTTCCAGCGGCGGCAAGACCTGCCTGGATATTGTGGGAGTGTGTAGCAGCCTGTCACCTCACCAAACTGGAGCTAAACACTGCCATTAGGAAACAGTGTGGTCTCCTCGGCCTGCCAGACAGCGTGAGGCGCAGCGTGGCAGCAGTAATGTGAGACTCTGTCAGAGCCTGGAGTCACATTAGCAAGTGTTCAGAGCATAGCAGGGCTTTTTGGCTCCACTCATCTCCCTCTCACTCACACACACACACACACACACACACAGATATGAGTGTTAATTCTTAAGGCCTCGAACACTCAAAGTGTCATTCTTCTGCCTCTCTCCAGACTGTCGCTGCCGCTCTCCCTGTCCTCCCGTCTCTGTCATACGTGCGCACACCAACAAAAACAAAAACATTAGCAGAAAAAATTGGATCTGATCAGAACGCCTGCTTCTCCGGCGAACTGAATCCCAGAGGTGCCGTTATATCTTCCCACTTCCCACTGTGAGCGGCAGAATTGCGCTGCTGTTCCTCAACACCCGCTTACAAGCCTCCTCGCTCTAATCACAGCGAGAGAAGCTCAGGCAAAACCGCCTGGAGCCACGCAGTGTGTGTGTGTGTGTGTGTGTGTGTGTGCCCCCACCCACATGCACGCTGTAGAAACACCCACACGTACACAAACACCCGTGTGTGTGTGTGCGTGCACACAGTGGAGGGCGGCGGAGTACAGGCGGATCAGTGGAGCAGCTCATTGTCAGCGGAGGTAACAGGAGAGGTGACAGACCGCTGTGTGAGAGAGAGGCAGGGTGTGTGTGTGTGTGTGTGTGTGAGTGTGTGTGAGTGTGTGTGTGCACTTACCTGTTTAGTCATAGAGTCTATGAGTCGAACATAAAAGTCCTGCTCTGTTCTGATGCCTGTTGGGAGAGGGAAGGAAAGAGAAGACTATCACTGCCACGTGGTTTCTGACAAACACATTAATCCCTTCAGAAATATAAATCAACAAAACACTGCAGCAGTGGGAACAATTAGCCCAACTTCTCCGTTTTTTCCTGGCATCTGGCATTTCACAGTTGTAAGATAATAAACACACAAATAACTTCATTCTCACACTCTAAATTAAATACATTTTTTCAGGATTTTGTGCATTTTTTTCTGTTGACAATTAACCATTTGCTGAATTTATTCGGCTTCTGTGTCTTCACAGGTTATGTCAGTTGTATTTATAGATATCAGAAATTAGACTTCTCCTTTGCTGCAGGTTGCCAGGTCCTTTAACTCTAGGTGAGGAGATGTGAAATCCTGTGAACATTTTGACTAAAGCAGCCAGAATTCCCACTTTTCTGCACCCCTGTAATATGAAGATGACTCTGCCTTCAAAAGCTGTGTTTTCTCCCTGTAATCTCACAGCAGGATGGAG
Source organism: Salarias fasciatus (assembly GCF_902148845.1). Taxonomy (NCBI): domain Eukaryota; kingdom Metazoa; phylum Chordata; class Actinopteri; order Blenniiformes; family Blenniidae; genus Salarias; species Salarias fasciatus. Next base: position 12,171,189 of record NC_043754.1, read on the forward strand.
CTGTGATATTCACTCTGCTGACAGACTGCAGCTCAACCTGTCAGACACCCCGCATCACAGTGGGCTAACTGGTTTAGGGACAGTGACAGTGATAAAGCCACAGAGCTGCAACACAAATCTCCCAAACAGCTGCCATGATATTCCACTAATTGAAATCGGTCAAATTAAGCAAGGTTGAAACTCTGCTCTGAGATTTTTGTGCGACATAAAGAAGTTGTGGCAGCCTGTTGGCCCTTTGCAGCACTTTGGGGATACAATTTAGTTAAAAAAAAAAAAAAAAAAGAAAAGAACGAAAGAAAGAAAAAAGAAAAACAGCTTGTTTTATTACTGCGTAATTAAGTATAAAATCAGAAAGATTTGGTGAAAACCATTTTGGGGTAGCGATGCGTGCGCGTACGTGTGTCATTTGGCTCACCGTTACTGTAAAGGAGCTGCAGCCGGTAATGGATCCCGTTATTCGTCTTCTCTCCGCTCGTTTCCTGTCCACACAACAAACATGGATCCATTTATAGGACATTTCGGACGAGTTTTACAAGCACTGAGAAGTTCTGCTTTATGTGCCCAGCTGATGCATTAAAAGTATAATTCCACCTCTGTAGTGTCTTCATAATCGTTCTGTTATTGTGGATTTTTTTTTAATTCCTCTGTAATTTTTATTAGAGGACCAATAAATCCCACATTGAATCCTCCTGCTACATTTCATCTAATTTATGCGTTGTCATAATTGTGTCGTTTCTTATAAAACTGGATCGAAATGGCAATTAAAAACCATCTTACGTTATTTTTCTTATTTATCAGAAGCACAAATAGACAGAATAAGGTGTTTAAAACATGTTTTTCCAAGAAGCAACATTAATAATAATAAAAATAAAAATAATAACGAAAAATCTCTAAACATTGGATATATTATTAATAATTAAATGTGATATTTAATAATCATTAATGACATAAAGCAATTCCAATAAATATCCGGGCCCTCTGATAAGATGACAGCCAGACAAATAAAAAGATGCTCGTGGGAAAAGCGATCACCTTCTCTTTCTCGATGAAGTCCACGAAGTTGGTCCTCTCGATCTCCACCGGCTGGCCCTGCCGGTCGTACAGCGCCAGGACGAAGTGGAAGAAGTTGGACTTCCGCAGGTTGGAGGGCGGCTGCTTCTCGAAGTGAGCCCGGGCCAGACCCACTCCACTGCGGACACAGGGCGGGTCAGGGTGAGGCTGGTGCGTTCAGGATAAATGAAGTGTTTTCTTGTTGAAAATGGGTTTAAAAAAATGTGGGGAAAATGGCAAATAAATCCACCTTGTACTGGTTTTTTTTTTTTTGAATTGCATATCAAACTCATTTGGAAATGATTCCGTTTATGAAAAAAAGGAGTAATTTTATCAAAAAGCGTAAGAAGGAGTTATCAGGAGATTTTCTATTTCGTTTTAAAGTTTTTGTTCATGAATGATTGAAGCCATGATTTGTCCGCCACATGCCTCGGGACCAGCCGGATAAATCTTTTCCTCTTTAATATAACAATAAGAATATCTAAAGTCTGAAGATTAATTTTGATGCAATTAAAATCCTCAGAATAGGCCATATTTTAATGATGTCTTATTTATTTCACATGCATTAAAACTCAAATCACAAAGTGAACACTGCGTAAAATAGTTTATCTTTGTAGTCATCAACTGTTAAGTCAACATAAAATAATTCTAAATACGGGTATAAATTCCCTCCAAATTATTGGAACAGATAAATCCACACTTCTTCCTCCGGACAGCTGTTTCTCCCGATCCGGGCTCCCTGCGGCAAGGATCCTGACGGTGAAACCCGCCGGGAGAGTTTCCACCTTTCAGCATCACCAAATGGGGCCGGAGTGCCTCCTTCTACCCGGACAGGGCTCACCTTTGGGCGGCCGTGTTGGCGTCCAGCACGCCGCCCCCCTGCATCCAGCTCCGGACGTTCATGCCTCCCAGCGGCTCCTCTTTCAGGCTGCTGCCGCTTCTCTGGATGCTCTCCTGGATCCCAAACATGAACGGACCTCCAAAGCTCGGCGCGCGTCCCTCTGCTTCTCGGTTCTGTCCCTGCCTGGAAGAAGTGCACTTGCTCTTCTTGTAGATCCTTCACTCCAACGTGCGTGCGCTCTTCACGGCTGCTGCGCTCAAACCGAGCAGTGCGCGCTTTATTCCTCAGATTTTAGTCCTGAAGGAAGGAGTGGACGACAAAACATGCCGAGAACATAAAAAAAAAAGTTCAAACACGAGGTTGTCTCACGAAAAGGACGACAGGACATGCCAAGAGTGGAAAGATGTGAAAAAAGTCGCTCCTCAGATCCACAGTTTAAGATGTCAGACTCGCGCACTGATCAGATGTCACCATTATCTCACACTTTCCCCCTTTTGCTTTCTCCTCCTTTGCCTCAGCACACTGATCCGGGGCGGGATTTTTTTTTTTTTAAGCTGGAGGTCGGTGATGTCCAAAGCCACGCTGCGAGCTGCGGACGATCCCGAGCTCTCCTCTCCTCTCCTCTCCGCTCTCCTTCTCGCTTCTCTCTGCGAGGAAGTCGCTTTGTGACTCTTCCCAAAGGACCTCTGAGAACCAAACACGGGCTTCTCCCGCCCCGGGGGGAGAGAGAGGCTGCTAGGATGGGAAGGGAGAGAGAGAGAGAGAGGGAGGGGACAAGACGGGAGGAGAGAGAGGAGAGGAGACGCCTCCAAACAAAGGCGAGAGTCTGCGCGGCGACCGCGGAGCGGCTCGGTCCTGCCCGGGAACCCGCCGGGGTCTCGGTCGCCGGACGGTTCAGGATCACAGTCTCACGCGGGAAAAAGTTTCCCCACCGCTACAGTTTGAGGCTCACAGACCAGGATTCGGACCTGCAAAGTGCTGGATGGCACTTGGGCAGCGCGGAGACCCGGGAGTCACTGGACGATCACAACTTCATCCTGACGCACGGCGACTTTTACGCACGACGCCGAGCAGAGATACCGATAATAAAACAGCTCGTAAGAGTGTGGCGATGTGGACCTTAAAAGAATATACAGAAAAGGAATAAATCAATGTAAAAAAAAAATCTAATATTTATGAAATTGTTCTATTTTCTGGGCCAGAACTCTGTGCCGTCCCGTGCGTCAACTCTTTATTCTTTCCTTCATCACATATTTTTGATGCACCTGAAATGAAACCGCAGCTTTTTACATTGAGGTTTAGTTTTATTTCCACCAGTTGGTCTGGTTTAATTACAATATACATATATCATCGTGCCAACACACTCCTGCTCCCTCGCTGTGCTCTGCAGGCCCGCTTATTGCCGCCGCGCGCCGCAAGACGCACAAACAAAAGTGACAATAACAATAATTAGCTCAAAATAACAATGAACATAATTGGGGATAATTGCTACCAGATTCCCCTGCTTTGTCTCTCCATCTCGCGCCATCTGTTATTTGAAACAATTTATCACGTCGCTGGAGGAGGAGGTGTGGAGGGGAGGGGAGGGGGGGTCCCCACACCAAATCCCAATATTAATAGATAATTCTGGAGTCCTTTTAATAGAATAAAGCTACAGCGTATTGATCTGTCGAGGTGCAAAAGGTCAACAACTTTTGTATTATTCAGCTGGCTGTGGAAATGATTGGCAGGGCAGAGCTGGCGCTATTCCAGAGTCTAATTCCCAAAGGTTATTGAAAAACGCTCTTGACCTTGATTATGGAGAATAAGAGTCTTTTATGCTCCAGTTTCCTGCTTATGGAGGGAGACAGTGGCGGATCTGCCCGCGCAGGACTCACCGGAGTTCACAGATAGACTGTATATGAATGGAGAAGTGTGAGGGGCTCAGGCCGAGTTAGATTAAACGCCTGCGTCAGTTTGTTTGAAAATAATTTAAAATATATTTGGATTCGTTATTCAGATCTAACACTGTGCAACAAAATGAAATACATAAAAAAACGAAATGCAATGTTAGTTTGTTCTATAAACGTTTGCATGTTGTGCAGCTTAAAATATCCAAGAGGAATGACAAACACAAATCATTATATTCAATCAATTAATCTCCTGTCTTTTCTAAAAATTCAGGGAATTGTGTGGTTTCAGTGTGAACTGTGCACAAGTAGTCATCTTTTACACTAAATGATAAAGTACTGATTTCTGAAGCCTGATTTCACTTTGATAAATTATATTTGGGAAACATATTAAGGTGTATTATTAAGATAATTTTAGGGTGTATTGTAATATAGAAAGATTCGAATGGAGCGCGTGAGCCTTTTAAAGAACACAAACACGAGACAGATAAATAAACCACGCATCTTATCAGATGTTTAAAAAAAAAGAAGAAGAAAAACACTGGTCTGTAGTGCGTGTGCGCGCGGCCAGTGGAGGTTTGTCCTCTGGCTCTCAGCCCAAATTTCAAATGTCTATTTTAAAAACAGCGCAGCGGCGCCCTCGTGTGTCTGAAATGTGCAATTACAACAATGGACGTCTGAACCAACCCAGCTGTTCTAGATGTAGAGGTCACCTGTTCTCCGTCCACACTGAGGCCCTGAACCCTGCAGAGAAAACACCCCAGCAGGTTATGATCTTCACAATCCCATTCTTTCAGCCATGGCCATAGAAGAGGGTGGGGAAGTAGAGTAAAGAGTAAACGTAGAGTTTTACCTTCCACCTCAGTTCCCTCTTCAAAAACAATAAACTGAAAGAATTAGGACTTAATATGTAAGTATTTCTATTGTTGTCTGGTGTTTCTGACTAAAGCATTATGGGCTGCGTATTTGCATGGTAGCTACTATATGATTATCAAATCAAACAATTTAAAGTCTGGTTAATATTAAAAAATAAAATAAAATTATGAAGCGACCATAATTCAAATTTTGTCATAATCACAAAACTAAAGAAAGCAACACGCAAACACACACACACTATGAATGTAAAATGAATGAAAAGCCTTGAGTGTCCAGAGTGGATGGTTCAGTTTATTCGACATTCAATCTTCGTAAAGTAACCAAGGCAATGCCAGGCATGAAGTCCAGAAACCAACCATCGAGCACTGTAACAGATCGCAGCCGGTATTCAGAGCCGGGCTTTAACAGAGCGATTCTTGAATTTATCTGTGGAGTACCTAATCAGACCAAAGCATCTGAAACTGAGTTTTTTTTGTTTTTGTTTTTTTTTTAATCAGGGAGCCTCAGTGAGAGCGGCCCCGACCGCGATTCGTCGTTCTGAGGTAAATCTGAACAAAGTCGTCAGTCAGAGGCAGCTGTAACAGACCGCAGTGCCGGAGATTAATCCCCCAAATTAATTATTGAAATGTGTGGCAGCTGTCGATTCCATTCATATATTTGCTTAAACTTTCTGACCAAGTTCTAATAAATTTACAAGTAGTTGTTGACATCAGGATTCAGTCAAAGTACAGACCTTTAGTTCTGGTTGCAATAAATAAATAAATAGAGATAAAAATGCTTTGATATTGATGTACATGAACAAAATTTACTGTCATTTTTTTTTTTCAAAAAAACCAATTTGATACCAAAAATATCAATCTGATTTGAACCGATATGTACTGTGTGAGAATGAGAGGATTGGTGGAAAGAGATGAGATACAAAGCAAACACACACTGAAAAGAAGCAGCGATGATTCATGTATTTATCTGCCAGCTCAGTCGTGGAGCACATGAAGTCAATCATGCAGCTGAAATTTCAAGAGATGATCTGGAAATTGTAAAAAAAAAAGAAAAAGAAAAAATAATGTCAGAAAAATTGAAGTTTTCAGTCTCAAGAGAGACTCCAATATATGTGGAATCAACAGCTGACTGGTTTTCATATAATACTGCAATGCAGAACTCGCACAGGCTGCCAGTGACTGTTCATCTTGTGGATCACATTTCATCCTGCAGCGGCTCTCTCTGCACAACACCGCTCAAATGTGCACCAAATTCTCTCCAACCATTTTTTTTTTCAAGTGTTTCATTTTAAATCAAAGTCCAACGAATGGAGTTGATAATAAAATGAGAAAAGTCATATACAGGAAGTCCTTATGTTCGCCTTTCAGAGGAACGTTGTGCAAAATACATCAAACTCTACAATTCCTCTCTTTTAAAAAAATAAACACAGAAAGTTAACGGGGCGCCGGCCAGGTTTGATCCTACACCGATCATGTATTCATTCTCAGCCCTGCAGCCGGCGCGCCCACAAGTCCAGAACAGAGTCATTCATAGTAATAAGACCTTTAGTAATAGTGGTAGTAAATAATACTGTGAAGGGTTTTACAGGTGCGTCTCCCGTCGGTCTGCGCCGCGCTGCTCCCACTCCTAACAGTAGAGGGCACCGGAGTGATCACAGCAGCTTGAAGGCGCGTCATGCAGACAGGAGAGGCTGTAACACTGGCTGGTCTCGCACATCGGAGCTTGGTTCCCCTTGCAGGCTTCCAGGGCCAAACGTGGGAGAACGCAAGCTCGGATCTCACCGACGCATCAACACTCCTCTGGTTTAATATAGGTGCCATACAGAGCAACACTTATATACATCACACACAGACGGGTCGGGCTGTTTCCTCGTACACAAAACGAACATCAGAGGGTATTTTGGTTGCCGACAGCCACAGGACAGCTTTGGAGCGTTGCTAGTATAAATGACATTAGTGCAAATACAACTCAAAAACAAAGAAATGGTAGAAAAAAACAAACAAAAAACATTTGTAGCGAGGTTAGAGCACACTCGGGAGGACAGAGACTCTGTGGGAAGAATGGCAGCGTGCAAGCTCGACAAAGCGTGCATCGGGACTCGGCATTCTCAAGTTTTAGTCTTTCAACACACACTTCTTCCACGTCCTGCCCCAACTGCATGTGAAGGAGGCGACTGAGCGTGAGCATGTGTGGTTTGGGAAGGGGGGGGGGGGTATCAAATGGCTCAATTTGCTGGTAATAATTCATGGAGTGAAGTGAGTGAGCGGTGATGATGGTCGTATAAAACACAGGGTGGCGTGATTCAGTGGAAGGAGGTGATCGAAGCAGCCTCAACAATCACAGAGACCGGTTGTTGTGGCTGAATCAGCCGAGTACCATGAGTGGAACAAAGCCGGCGGCGGCAGCGTCGGAAGCTCCCCGTCGGCTCTGCGGATCGATCTACGCCCCACGTTCTCCCGAGACACACAGCTGTGTTCTCTCTTCGCGGATCCCTCGATTATCCTCAGTCCGTCTTGCGCCGTGCAGTCTCCCAAGAGCAGTAATGTAAAAATGACCCTTAAAAATAACGTTAATATAAAAGTTTGGCGATGAGGAAAAAGCACTGTTTCTGCTGGGACCAGCCAAACAGCCTTGAGTCGGAGCTTGACACGTGAAATGATCGGCGGTTATTTCCACGAGGGGCCGACGATTTGTTCAGACGGCAGCGCGTCTCCTCTGCTGAGCACCAGGCAGCAGGTCGTGTCGCGGCCTCCAGAAACGCTTCGCTTTCACAACTTCAGTCATCCAGCAGGATCGTTCTCAAACTGAAGAATTTGCAGACTTTTATGAAATGTTAAGACTTTGCCACGGTTTGAAATGTAACGGTCAGTCCTCCAAAGTCCACCACTGCCCTCTGAACTCTGACCTCTGACTCCCCTCTCAGTACATCATGGCACATACTGGACAACAAGGATATCTAGACGCTGATAAATGAGAGGAAATGTCTAACGTCCATTTAGAAATTTAGGAAACTAGAAAAAAAGAGTGACGTGTGATTATTTCTGAGATGAGGTTTCCGCATCTCATTTCTCTGATTGGTTTTTAAAAACCATAAACGAATTGAAATAAAACCCAAAACATTCAAAATGAACAAAGTCGCACCTGTGATGAACCCAATACTGTTGAATGTTAGAGCTGTCAGAGGACATAATTAAACAAACAACTTGTTCTTTTTTTGAGAGAGAAATGACTCCTCCAATTAATTTGAGGCCATTTAGGCTTTTCTCTCAATAACAGATATAAAAGTAATGAACTTTGACATCGTGGGACGAAGGCTGATTACAGGATAATCATATGGATTCACTCAGAACGTGTTTATATGTGCATGCATGTAGGTTTTCTGTTACTGTGGAGCTCAGAGGCAGCATGGAGGAAGAGGAGGAGGAGGAAGAGGAGGAGGAGGAGGAGGGTGTTCCTCAGAATGAGGAATCTGTTGGTCTGACTGAGACGATGAGGCAGCAGACGGCTCCTGGCTCTCCACTGGAGAGACGGGCTCCGGTTCGGCGGGGGTCGGGTCTGTCGGGGCAGACGGCTGATGAGAGGTCGTGGGGGTGTCTGGGCGGGGGAGGGGTGCAGGAGAGCCAGGCGCGTCCGACGTGTCCGGGGTGGTGGAGGGTGGAGATGGATGATCAGTGTTTGACTGGTTCTGCTGAGAATCAATCACAAGCAGAGGAGAACAGGAGGAGGAGGAGGGTAATGGAGGTTTGAGGATGTTGAGGGGTTCAGAGGGCACGGCGGGGCTGGAGGAGGAGGAGGAGGAGGAGGAGGAGGGGGAGGAGGAGGAGGAGGGGGAGGAGGAGGAGGCTTCGCCGTCCGACACCACAGGTCCATTATCTCTCTCCTGCTCTGTTGATTCCTCCTCTTTCCCGTCGTGTGAAGGAGTGTCCTCCTCTTCCTTCTTGGCAGCTGGAGCGTCTTCCTGTCCTGCAGGGCTCTGATTGGCTGCCGGTGTCTCCTGGCTGTTGACACCGGCGGCTGGCGATTGGCTCTTGAGCTGCGAGTGGCAGAGAGGGCACGTCTCCTGGACGTACAGCCACTTCTTCAGACAGCCAGCGTGGAAGAAGTGACTGCACGGAGTGATCACGGCACTGTTCATGTCCTGGAGGAAAGAACATCTCGCGTTAGCCCGTCTTTGACGCGTCTTCCTGGTCGGATCTCCGAGACGGCGGCTCGTACCTGATAGCAGATGGCGCAGATGTCGTTGTACTGCTCCAGCTGTGTGTTGCTGGCCGTGGGAAGGCTTTTGATCTTGTTTACAGCGTCTCTCCTGAGCAGGAAGCTCTGCCAGCCCAGCTGAGCTCTGAGCCAGACGTTGTAGTACGAGTGGACCAGGATGATGGTGCTGCCCATCACGCTCCACTCGCCGAACACGGTCTCCGACACGCCGTAGCACACCACACACACGGCGACCTGGGGAGAGCAGGAACCAGTCAGGGGGTTGCTGCCGTCCGAGACTTGCTCGCGTGCTTTTCGGTTTGAGAGGTTTACCAGAAACTCCAGCAATCTGTAAGTTCCATTGACACAGTAGATAACCTCGTCCATGTTTTCCACCGGAGCTTTACGGAACTCCTCCACCATGAACAGAACGTAGATCAGCAGAGTGCCAAGAACCTGGATGTGACAGAACAGAGCTTTTGATTTCAGTTCGCTCAACAGGGGTCACTGAAAACTGCCAAAACCGAACAGGAGGCAGACGATCACACCTTTCAGATCACGAGCTACAGTGTGCCTGTGGATTACCTGCAGCGAGGTGAGGATTGAAGACGAGATAATGATCAGAAGCCAGAAGTCCATGTGGAAGAACTGGCAGATCATATAAGCCATGTATGCAGGGAAGATCAGCAGGAATAGACACAAAGACACCGCGCGGAAATGCTTCCACAAACTCCTGCAAGACAGAGACAGGCAAAGCTGTACTTAACATTTCTCTCAATAAAAACAAGAAGAGTTGTAGGAACGCCTCTTACTTGTCCCTAGATGCTCCCAGAGCAAGGACTATGGGGTCAGCGATCTCCAGCATGGACTGAAGAATAGAAGCAACGACGATGAAGAGGATGATGGAGAGGAGGAAGGCTCGGTGGATGACCTGCAGCTCGATGAGGCCGGTCTGAACAGCAAGGATCAGGAGGGTGATGCCTTCTGTCATCCCTCTGCACCGACAGAGAACAGCACGGGATTAAAAACAGAAGCGGGTACCAACAAAAGGCGAGCAAATGAACAAACACGCGGACGGACCTGTGCATGGTGTTATCGTTCATGAAGGCTCGGTAGCCTTGCAGGTAGAACTTGCACAGAGTGAGAACTCCCAGTGCGATGAAGGAGACGGTGAAAACCAGGCCCAGCAGAGAGTAGGGAGTACTGCAGCATTCTGCAATACTGCGAGGAGGGAGAGAGTTACGATTGGTTAGAGTGACAGTCAAACACAAAATATTCTATTTGAAACCCTAACCAATGAAGACACAGAGGAAGTGTTAAACAAGTTTCTCTCTTTGGGACAGAACCATGGCCTCATTGAGGGAATGTTAATGTGAAGTCACGCTCCGTCTAGCTCAGAGGAGAGAAGCATGAGCAATCAGAAAGAGATAAACAGAAATGAATCCTCAGGTCTTAATGGGTTAAAATACCTTTGGGTGCATATCTATTATGCAACGAGCAACATCTGCTGGGATTTATTCCTGCCCGCAAACACAATCCAACAGTTGTTCACACTGCCCCACTTGTGTATTACGTTGTCGAGAAGGAAAAAAAAAACGATCAAATCCTTTGGGTCGCTTGGAGCTCATGTGGGATTAGAGCAGGTTTTCTGTGAGCCACTTCCCACTTTCATCCTCAAGGGACTGGTTATCTGCTAAGTTCATCACAAGTGATGAACCACCGCAACCGATCAACCATCTTAAGCTCTTACCTGGTGAGAAATAGGAAAAGCAGCCTCTCCCGTGAGGTCGGCTGGTCTCTGGTGCTAAAGTAGGAATAGATCTGCAGAGCGAACAGCAGCAGCCAGAAACACATGAAGAGGACCGGAAGGACCAGCTGGTTCCACAGAGACATCCCCAAAGCGAGCAGGCCATACACCTCCACCACCTGGACACACATACGTTTATCTTTGTGGTGTATGTAGGACAAAGGACAAAGTCAGAACTTTGGTAACATTGCAGGAAATCGGTCAGAACGGCTGCGGCTTCAATCCTGCTTGAAAAAACAAAGCCTACTTATATCATTAATGCATGTGAACAGTTACTTACCTGAGCCAGCTCTCGGTATGCGGTCTTGGCCAGGTTATATGGTACCAGCAGGTTAGAGGCCAGAAAGTAAATGACCTCTAATCCCGTGAAGATCATGGAAAACTTGTTGATGAAGACGATGGTCTCCAGAGGGACCAGACACAGTCTGGCCACCAGAGGGAGCAGATGAGCGGAGAAAAGCCAAATCCTCTTGGTCTGCATCACACAGGAACACAGAGTACACACCACCAGCTGACCTGGAAGAGGCACAAGCCAAATGTTACCATCACAGCAATTCACAGGTAGATGCTACATCAACACAACGGCTCCAAACCATTCAGAGAGGATAAAGAGAAAAGTATGGTTGCTTTCCCAAAAAACTGTTAAAATGAGGAGGCATGTTGCAGATTTGATGGCTATTTTATTTTGAGCAGCTTGTGGTTGACGTATGCTACAGATCCCTGCTAATTTAAGCCGAAATACAAAATTGGGGAGAGCTGTTAGTACAGAGGAGAAATCTTCACAGAACATATGTGATGCAATGAGAGAAAGGCATAGAAATTTAAAAATGTCTAATTAGAGGCAAAATTAGTAAAACTCCTTCAGTGCAGAATGAGTCATTAACACATTCGACATAGTTGTCTGGAAGACAAATGAAGGCTATTAGATGTGAAAATACTCCTATAATGACTTTATGGTAATTACTTTGAACGTTTCAATTGACAACTGAACATTTAAGCAGTGGACGAGGCAAAAAGTGGAAAAATAGATTTCTCTGTTCACAGAGGCTGAAGCCTTCCATCCTTCTCCACCACAGTTTATTTTCGTCACTATGATTCCGTTTCTGCTTTCTCAGGCTCTGGCTGTGCGGTGAAATCGGCACGTGGTGTGGACTATTTATAGCTGCGGAGACTCCGCTACTCTCCAACAGGATGATGGAAGGGCCTCGATGCAAGATTATTAGCAATTTCAAAAGATTCGGCTTTCATAGCTCTCAGGGGCAGGAGCTGGTGTTGAGGGAGATTTATGCTGATATGAGTGAAGTGCAATGAAAAAACAGGTCGTTGGTAGAGGCAAGCCACTTCACCTTTTTTTTTTTTACTAAATTAGAAACAAAACTGGAGTTGCAATTTCAATAACTTTACTGTAGAGCAGAATGTAACAGGAAACAGTTCAAATATCTATTTGAGGAAGCACTCATGAGCTCATAAAAAGGAGCTACTTCACCTCATTTACCCTCCTGCCCATGTCTATACGGTGCAACCATACTTCAAGCACTCATGTGTAATACTCTACCTATCAGTGCGGTGGTGAATCTGTTCATGGAGAGCGGCTCCAGGTAGACGGGTCCTTCGTAGCCTGACTCCAGTTCACTGCGAACATAATCCCTAAAAAAAAAAAAAAAAAAAAAAAAAAAAAAAAAAAAAAAAAAAAGGTCAGAATATTCAACATGTACGAAAATCTCCAGTGGGATGTAACATAACACTCACATGCAGTTCAAACATGACTATATATACACACACACTGGGATGCATGGGGAAAAACTCCCAAAGCATAGTATGTTCATTCGTATAGTCAGTACTCATTAATCACCACAATCACTATGCGATCTTACAAATTAAATAACAGGTCCATTAAAACATATTCAGGTGAAATGGCTTTATTTCTTATCCATTCCTATTCTATTCTAGTTTTTCCATGTTAGGTTTGTGAGGAGCTGAAGCTGATCCCGGCTGACTGTTCACAAAGGCCTGAATCGGTGACTGCTCCTCCACAAACAGAATTTAGTCATTTTCATTCAAACTGGATGAAATTCTTTCCATTCAGAGGTCAAAATCTCCTGTTTGCACCGAATAAAGTGATCACAGTGACCTGCAGATTTATATGCACCAAGAATGTCTGACTCAGTCAGCACAGAGGACTGCTTCTGTTTGACACGGCAGCTTTTAAGTTTCAACTGCTGGTTTCTGACAATGGGTACAGCGTTCCGACGGCATTAAGCAACTCAATGCGTCTTCCACAAGGACTCTGATCAGGGAGAAAACTGGAGTTTAATGTCTTGTTCCAATCCGGCCTCCTGGCAAGATATTTCATTCAATCATTTTTTTTGTATCCAAATGAGAAACAAACTCAGATAAACGCGTGGAAACATGTTACACTGATAATTATAAACAAGTGTACCTTGAGACTTGGTGACCAGCAAACAGCAGCAGGGCCGTGAGAACATACAGGTAGAGTTTGACCAGATGTTGACGAGGCAGAGTCAGGAGCACTAAACTCAGGATGTAACCTGTGGGGCAGACAGACATATACACGAGAAAAATAAATAAGAAGTTGAAAATACAGACATTTTAAAACCATCCCCATTGCTTTCTGCATGCAGAGCACTCATATACCATAACTGATGCATACGCATTTGTTCAGGGAGCTATTTTTCTGCGTGGAAACCAGCTTAACCCTAAAACAGTTCACTATTCAAACCAGGTCTGAAAACTCCTCAGCACATAGCAACGGCTACTTTGGTTTTACCGTCTCCCTCGCTCTTTATTCTCTGTCCACCCACAATGCTCATCAGCACATACCAAGCCTATTGGCTCATTAACCAGCGGCTGCCAAGTCTGAGAGCACACTGAGCCACATGAAAACACAGACAAAGGAAACTGGACACAGTGCTCTCGGTTTAGGTTTTTCTCTCTCAGATAGTTTGAATCCATATCTGACCAGAAGGATTTTCGGTGTCATCATGGCGTCATTGCTTCGTCAGAGCTTTTGTGTCAGTGGATGTAAAGCCGTGTCTGCAGCGCAGTTTGTTCAATATACACACACGCATACGGCAAGCAGCAATACGGAGATTGCTGATCTAAATTGTGAGAACAAGCAACTTAGTGACGCATTCTATTAGTTGTTATTGCACGAGAAATCGACTGTCCTGTGAAGTCTGACACACACTGTTGTTCTGTGAATTTGTTCACCGACATGTGAAAATAAACAGAATGTGAATAGAGGTTCACACCTGACAAAGAACAGGGCTCTCAGTTGGTATCTTTTTCTGTGTTTTCTTGTTTAAATAAAATCCTTTACTCCTGTTCGACAGAGCTCCCCACACACTTGACACCGGCATCACATAAATTGGGACACAGCTGTGAACGTTTCAGTGGGGTGTGAATAACACAGCTGGAGGAGGAAAATTCAATTTAGGCTGCATCCGACCATCCATTTTTTTTGTATTTTACCACTGGGTAAATCAGGCAGTTTTGGTCACACTCCACTTGTCCCTACACCAAATAATCCCTCTCGACTGCTCTGAAATTACTTCAAAGCCCCGCGTCATGGCTCGGCGCCCACATGTGAGCTTTGTGAAACTTATCAAGTCAGGTACTGAGGAACGGATGGCAAAATTGAAATCTGGCCATTTGAAGCCAAGAAGTTAAACTGTGACTATGGGGAAGAAGCAGCATATAAATAAAGCTCCTGCACAGACCTTTACAACCTGACAGGAGCTTTAGCAGCAAATGTGTGAAATTCAACTTCGATTACCAACACGAAACATCTGTCCAAAGTGTGGATGCCATCACTGACCTACGTAGTGCAGGTAGAGTGCCAGGTATTTATACTGAAACAGGGGATTGTTGGAGAGACTGGAGCGCTGGATCTTCTGGAAGAAGGAGCTGACGTCCCAGCGGTACAGCACATCCAGCAGCATGATGCTGGGAACACGCAGACCCACATTGAGTACGGCCTCCACACGGTCCTTCACTGCCATGGCTTCGGGTTTCCTCTGATCAGCAGGCAGAACTGACCACTGGGATGAGATTTTTAATAGTGGGTGCTCTGCAGGGAAGAGAAAATGACAAGAAAAACAGAAGATCGAGAGTTAATAGGATGCTGTTGCAAACGATGAGGAAAAAAAAACGGTGAAAGTCAACTTGCAGTAAAGGAGGGGATTAATGAAGGTCACAGAAAAGCAGCAAGACAGAGGAAGCACAGAAGGAAAGGAGCAGAGACAAACTCTCAAGGTGACGAAAATCATTTCACATGAAGCATAACTGCAATAAAAAAAATCTGGATTTCTGCATCTGTCGGCCCACATTAAAACCACCGACACACTAGATCTGCTTTTTTTTTTTTTTTTTTTTAAACAGTAGTAAAATTTGATTGTGGCTGGTAGACGAGATAAACTACCCAGCAACAGCAAATGCCCAGCTATTAGCATGGGGCTGGTGGTAAATTTCCAGTTTTATAACAGTTATTACACAATAAACCTACTGACGACCGTTAACATGCTGATGCTGACCAAACACACACAATATGGCTGCAGGATTACACACTTATCGTGGGTAGATTCAAGGTATGGAACTTTTGGCAGAGGGATAAACTCTACAGCTTGTTTGAGTTGCACAAAAATCACCACATTACTAACGTCAATATTAAACACTAGTTAGAACTTAGTTTCATTACATTCATTTGACAGGAACAGTGTAAAGAATAAACAAATTAAGAGAGAATAAACTGAAGCAATCTTTATTAACAGTTAATACTTTTGATTGTCAATTATTTAAGTCACTGCCTCAATGAAACTTAGTTAACACAACAGCTAAGATCTTTTATGTCTACAGAACTAAATTTCACCTCCAACCATTAGCTTGAAGCAGGAAGGGAAGCACTGAAGTACTACTGTTGACCCCACACTGATTTATGGGTCTAGTGATAATAATGGTGGCATTACAGACTGTAATGTAATAAAGGGCTGTGCAACACTCAGCACTGCATCAGCTGCTGCACAGAAACCAAATCACCAAAGCAGCATAAAAGACATTTAGTGCGATTTATTCTGTGTCCAGAATTAGATGCTAATGACACACAAATAATTTTAATTATGCTATTGAAATAATTACCTACCCAATGTTTCTGGGAACTGGAGCAGTAAATAAAACCAAACAGCACTGCCAGGTTTGGTTTGTGACTGTTCAATGCTCACCCAGAAAACAATGAAACATGATCCAGGGAAAACCCAGCTGGCCAACAACAGATAGCAACAACTGAGCATCCAGCGAAATACTGAACAGTGGTTACTGCAGAGATAAGCTCGACCAGAACTACGATTTGCAAAGTAAAATATCCAGTCTTGTCCAGCAAATGCAAATGATCCCAAGTGTTTTTGTTTGACTCCACATAGCCGCAAACTTAGAAGTACTCCACGAGGCATGAGTAAAATACACACTGTGCAAATGGTTTCAGGTGTTTTTAAAGCCGGTGCTATTCAGGTCAGTCTTGACAAACGAGGCCTGCAAAATCTGCTTATTCACAAGCTCTTTTTTCCCCCCACAGACCTTCCTCCTACAGCAGCACATTGCTCTATTCTACATAACACACAAGTTTATTTACTTTTACAGCATTTTCTTGTAAATCCACTCATCTCCAATACTGTTTTTATCAAACTCAGGGTCGTGGCAGGGCAGGGCAAGCAGCTCACCAGCTATGGGTGAAGGCAGGACAGATCATGGACAGGTGACCATCACAGGATGAGAGAAAGAGAGAGACCATGAAACACCAATGTTCATGCCGACAGGCAATATTTGAGTCACAAGTTAACCTCTAATTTGAGTTTTTGGACAGAAAGACCCCAAGACTGAAGTCATACTGGGAATATTTTTGATGTGAGTCTAGAGTGCTAACCACTGCCTCAACATGCAAACCATTTCTGAAACTAAAGTGCCCAAAGTGAGCTGTTTGTAATTTACAAGATAGAAAAAATATCACAAAGTGATGCGAAATATCTATATCGTGTTTCTGCAACGTCTTGTAAATCTCAAATCCCCATAAAACTGCTGTGGTGGTCACTGATTTGCCGTTCTGTCAGATGGGAACAGCATTGTGCATTTCAGGACCCTGCACATGCACATCTCCATATGGAAGTTATGTTTTATTTATTATTATTGCTTACATTTCAGTATATATTTTTGACATCACCAGTTGAAGATTATTTATATAAGCATTCAAGAGAAATCCTGACAAACACAATTTCTAGATTTACAGGTTTGTGTGGAAACAGGTGACTGCATGCTCATGTTCATGACTGTTTACTGGAGATATATATGAAAGTGAACACAAAACAGTGCAGGTATTGTGAAGCTTAATCCTGCACAAACACAAACACTTTCAATTAGACTATTAAAATATCCCACATAATACTGATTAACTACAATGATTGTGTGAAAGAAATACACTTGATCTAATCTTTTCAAGCTCTCCTGGTGATTGCTTCAAGGTACTGTGAGTGAAAAGCATTTGTCAGGTTAAGTGGTTCAGCAGAAGCTTTCATGCAAAAATGTTCACTGACAAAGCAGCTTTTTTTCTTGTAAGACCTAAGACCTCCAACAAATCAGCCATTGTTAATCGGGAGCTTGAGAATATTCAAAGTAGCACAAAAGGGAAATTCCAGGAAGCAACACGTTGCGGACTGAAGATTAGAAAGCCCCTGTGGTGTTTTCTGTAATTCTTAAGTTTTATAAGCGCCTGTGGAAACAATACATTGATGTGCCAACTGCATCACCAGTTTCCACTCTCCTCACGTACAGTTGGAGGGTTCCCATAACTTGCTCATAGAGCAGTTTCTATCCCCTGAAACATCCCAGCAGCCAGTGACAGGACCCTGATTACTTACATAACTGAATTCACCTCGACTATCACTGGCCAGACAGAAAACGCTTCGCAAATCCGAACTTATATAACACAGCCGCCTACCGCTATATTTTTATCACTCGTAATCCATTCACAGCAATGTCTTATGAGGACGTCGGGTGAAGTTATTAGCATTTCAGTGCATATTTGAGGCACACGGCAAACGATATGGATGAGTGGTTGGTGCATCGACTGTGGTACGCCATGAACTCTAGTAACCCCGCCGTCTCGACTGGAAAAACCTCTAAGCTCCGCCGCTAAACTCGACCGCTTGTTGCAGAGTTAAATGTGAAGCACAGACAAAGTGGAAAGGGCGTCTTCAGTTTCCGTGAGCACGGCGGCTGGGCTGGATACGTGAAAGAAACAGGGGGAAAAAAAGCGGTGACAGTGTACGTGAGGAGATGATGGGCTGCATCGAGCAGGCAGCAGGCACAGCGCCAAGCTAACGCAGGCGGCTAGCAACAACACAAGCCCACTTCGGCACAAATAGCAATAAAACCCCACAAAAGATCCATTGTGACGCCACATCACACTGCATCAGCTATAGAAAACATGCTCGGTGAATCTTATTACTAGGAGTGGATTTTATAAACTGTTCTCATCGGCAGCCAACAACTTTAACAGCAGCGTAGCAGTAAAGCTGCCGCTAACGACGGCGCGTACACTCAAAAGAGACGTAAAACTAAAAACTTACGTTTGAAGGCGGATGTTCGCACTCTGTACAACGGTGTCGGGATGCTTTTCGGGTCGGATATCGACCATTTTAACTCGGCACCGCCCGAGTTAACGGTCCTCTGGATGTGAGCGTTTCACAGTGAAAGGACGCGGCCCACCCGCTCATCTTACCCAGCAGCCATTACCGGGAGTACCGAGGAGGATGAGCTGCGCATGCGCAGTGCTGCACGTCCCGCTCACTTCTAACATCAAGACGCTTCTTTATTTAGAGATAGGGCACAACTCTGCTGCTGACCAGTTGCGGGCACAGATAGACACTAGGTGGAGCTGAAGTACTTTTTCTTCAGTCATCTGGACTGATCAAGTGCCCTTACCAAAGCATTTTTGTTAGTTTGTTTTTTTAAGAGAGTACATTGCCACCACCCCGTGAGGCGCGGACCCGTTTTCAGTAGGTCTTTGCCCGACAAAGTTCAGGAAAAAAAAGGATGAGCATATCTTCACACTCCCGAACAGTAGGTGGCGATATTTCCATGAAAAGCAAATTGACCCCCCCCCCCCCTTCACGCCATAGAAGACCCGCTGAAGAAAAGCAGATGATATTTATAAATATTTATAAATGTTTGTGTAAATCTATGTAATGTCTCTCCTAGAGGTGGTGCACCTCTGTGAGCGAGGCTTCTCAGCTCTTTCAGCTTCTGCTATGAAGTAAGTAATTAAAATATATTTTATTTTAGTTTTGTTAGGTTTTCCATGTAATTTGAAGACTGGCGATCTTATAATTTTAATGTTAAACGTAAATTTTTTGTAGTTCAACCTATGCGTCGCACCTGCCTGCTGATTAATATATATATATTTTAATTCAGGTTGGCAACTGACTGGGAACACAGGCAGTTTTGCTTCAGGTGGATAATTGAAGTTTGAATCTTTATTGTTATTGTTTGTGTGTGTGTGTGTGTGTGTGTGTGTGTGTGTGTGTGTGTGTGTGTGTGTGTGTGTTTTTGGGGTGTGTGTGTGTGTGTGTGTGTGTGTGTGTGTGTGTGTGGGGGGGGGGGGGGGGGGGGGGGGTTGTGAATATCTGCAGTTTTATATGTCAAACGAGTGTTGTGGTTCCCAGTGTGTACTTTCTGTGGGAAACAAGTCCAAATGGCCCTTTGAGCGTTGGAGGCTGCCAAACGAGGGTGGAAAGAGAGAGACAAAGAATATGACATGAACGCAGCAAATGTTTTCAGAAGATAAATGCTTTCTCGGAGTCGGTGAGAGAGCTTCCACTGAGGGTTGCAGGATGAATGGGGAATAAGTTTAGAACGCGAACGGGAGCGTCCATTTCCAGTGTTTTTACCGTGGTCTTTACTGATCCACTCCATCCTGATCTCTCCGACAGTTTGATTCCACGGTCATTTGAGTTTTACAATCAAAGGACAAGTGATTCTAAATGGTCTAACGTTTTCGTGAGAGATCGAGAAAAAAGTTCGAAATTGTTTATTTCCTTTTCTTTTGATGTTAATTGACGGTCAGTCGCCATGGTAACAAAGCTTCTTGCTACGTCACTACCGGTAGACTCAGGACGCCCGGAAGGACGCAGCGTGCCTCACTGATGAATGAAACACGGCGAGAAACTTCATTCATTCATTCAACTTTTTGGCAACAGTTACCGGTATTTGTCTGTCACTACCTGTTAGCTTGTTAAACAAGGTAACCCTACCGAAACCGCGGCCTTTAGCCAGCTATTGAGTTGCTAGTGCGCTAATAACCGGGCGTGTTTACATTGCTGCTAGTCACTGTTAGCGGTCTCTTGCTAAAAATATCGACACCCGGGACAGTCAGGCTGCCTGCGCAGATTACACAGCATTCTGCCATGCTATCTTTATATAGATTACAAAAACAACAGACGTTTCACAACACTGATGTCGTGGTTTGTTGACTGTGTTTCACCATTAGCTACTTTCTGTGTTTTACTACAAAACGTCCTGACTCCTTCTTCGTCTGTTTTCTCTCTTTGCAAGGTGCATGTGTGCCTGTTTGTGACTGTTACCTAAAAGATACATGCACTTGTAACTGTAACTTCAGTTACAAGTGTATATGATAGAGAGTGTGTGTGCATGAGTGTGAGAAGCCTGTCTGAGCCATGTCGGTGTCAGTGATCATAAAGTGGGGAGGTCAGGAGTACTCCATCAGTTCCCTGTCAGAGGAGGACACAGTGATGGACCTCAAGCAGTCCATCAAGACCCTGACTGGGGTGCTGCCCGAAAGACAGAAGCTACTGGGGCTCAAGGTTAAAGGTGAGAGGGCGTCACTGAAATAATCATAAATCCTGAGTAAAAATATTGTTAATAAGAATTATTTTTTAACTCAAACCATCTGTGCAAGACCACATGGCTTCAGCCTCACCCACAGTGCTTTACAGCGACATTTGTATAATCAACTGATATTTAATATGTATTGATGTGTTTATATCTTAATCTGTTCTATGCTTCTTCTTTTATGTATGTATTACAGTTTAAACATCTCATACTTTGTCATTCTTATTAAAAAATATGCTTTGTCAGATTATGCTTCATTAATGATACTGTATGTTTCTTTGTGTCTGTATTTTGGAATTAAATAGAATAGGAATACTTTATAATTTCCAGAGAGAAATTCTTAATTTTTTTCTGCTTACCTCAAGGTAAACCTGCAGAGGATGAGGTGAAGCTGGGCTCTCTCAAACTGAAACCGAACACTAAGATCATGATGATGGGCACCAGAGAGGAGAGCCTGGTAGGTGAATGAGCTGTGTCATGAGGAAATTAAATATATCTTTTTGAGACAATGATACTGCGACTAGTGTTTGCGTTGTCTTTTTATGTGACCGATTTAGTTGATTACTTATGAATAGTGATACATTAAGTATGTTCAGGCCTCTCCCAGTTGCAACACACCTGTTTGCAATGATTGCTCATTTCTGGGCTTTTTTACAAGCATGATGAACATCAGACTGAGGTGTGCTGGAGGAGGGAGAGACCTCAGATATACAGGACAGCCCTTTGATAGTAGATAGCCCTGCCAAATAGTTAAATATGTCTTGTCATTAATTTCACTTCTGTGCTGTCAAATAATAATTTTGATTGTTTGCTTTTCTAAAATCTCAATAAAATATTGTCCTGCCTGATGTGATGCGCCCTTCATGTTTTTGTTCCGTTAAGGAAGAGGTGTTAGCTCCTCCGCCAGAGAATGACGACGTTGTTAATGACTTTGACATTGAAGAGGACGTTGTCGAAGTGGAAAACAGGTCAGATGTTTTTACATGTCTTTCACTGGGATGAGGAAAAGGTGAATGAGATATGTGTCGATTTGGTAAACATTTGTTGTTCTTGTTTTGCAAAGAGAGGAGAATCTGGCTAAAATAGCCCGCAGAGTGAAAGACTATAAGGTTGAAGAAATGAACCCTCCCAGAGAAGGCAAAAGGCTCCTCGTACTGGATGTCGACTACACGCTGTTCGGTGAGCCACGCTGACAAATAATATTTTGTGTTTTTAAGACTCGACTTGGATGTTGTGCAAGCAATTTTTGTAGTTTCATACTCCGTAAAAGGGGAACAGATGGAGTGAGTAGTGGTTAGCAATTTCGCCTCAGAGAGAAAGTATTTGGATCCAGGACTCTGTCTGTCTGTCTGTCTCTTTGTTTGTCCTGTGATTGACTAGTCACCTGAACAGGGTATATCCTGCTTTCACCAGTAGTCAGCGGGGATCGACTCCAGCGCTCCACAATTTTGAGTTGAGTTGAGTTTGACTGCAGTATGCCTTCATTTTGTGTGTTTAGATCACAAGTCATGTGCAGAAACTGGACAGGAGCTGATGAGACCGTACCTTCATGAATTTCTGACGTCAGCCTACGAGGACTACGACATTGTCATCTGGTGTAAGTCTTCTCTTCTCTCTTTTCTTTTCTTCTCAAATATTAATAGGAGAAGGTTTCTCATATTTGTTAAAGTGTCTGTTCAGCTTAGAATCTGATAGTTCAAGCTCTGCCTCCTCAGAGAGAGCGAAGAAATAGGTCATTAAATTGACAGTCTTTGAATTTAGTCTTCTGATCTGTTCAGAGGCCTTGGCGGCTGCATCTGCAAGGCTGAATTCCACATATTTTACAATGGGGTATTTTCACAGCTTCACTACTTCCTGAAAATAGCTGTGCACATTCATTTCCTGTCTTGCATTATTGGCCAAACTGATTAATCCAGGTGTGTCTTGTTTAGACTGCTGCAACAAGACACACCTGGATTAATCATTTTGGCCAATAACGCAAGACAGGAAATGAATGTGCACAGTTAATTTCAGGAAGTAGTGGAGCTGTGAAAATGGCCCATTCTGTCATATAAGAAAAAGAAGATGGGCTTTTCAGTCCACTTGTAATGAGTTGTTCGTTTTGTGAAACGGGAGAAAAGTGGAGAATTTTGTGGACATTTTATCGTCAGCTAAACTCTTGATTCGTCAGTTTCAGTAAAACGAGTTCAATGTAAGTAATCTTAAGTTTTTCCTTTTTTTAGCTGCCACAAGTATGAAGTGGATTGACGCCAAAATGAAAGCAAGTAGTCTGTTTGCTTTTTAAATATCAATGGTCACCTTGCTGACGTCAACTGTTTTACAGCACTGTGCTCCTTTTTAGCCAAAAGATGGCAGTGTTTATCAATCTAACCTTCTGTGTTTGTGGGCCTGTTAGATCAAAAGCTAACAAATGTGTGTCTATCTGTGTGTAGGAGCTGGGGGTGACGGACAACCCTAACTACAAGATTACATTCATGTTGGACAGTGCCGCCATGATCACCGTACACACTCCTAAAAGAGGAGTTGTGGAGGTTTGTATGCTTGTCTAACTGTTCAGAGTTAGACTCCTGCACTATCGTGGAATTTGTTCTTTTGCGATGAGGTGTTAACACGGTGTTAAAAATAGAATACTAGCGAAATGCTTTATTAATCCACACAGAAGTTCTAATGACACACACTTCCCCAGGTGAAGCCATTAGGTGTGATTTGGGGAAAGTATGGTGACTTTTACAACAGGAAGAACACCATTATGTTTGACGATATCGGACGAAACTTCCTCATGAACCCACAGAACGGATTAAAGGTACGACTGCTCAGATATTTTCGTTTATTTTGTCTTCCCCATTTTCATCAACACCTATAGGATTTTCAGAAGCTCATTTTGTATGCATGTAAATATTTTTCAGATCCGGCCTTTCATGAAGGCCCATCTCAACCGAGAGAAGGACAGGGAGCTGTATAAACTGGCACAGTACCTGAAAGAAATCGCCAAGCTTGAGGACTTCAGTGGACTCAACCACAAACACTGGGAGAAGTAGGTGCACGTTTGTGAAACAGTACAATTACAGCTCATGTTTGTATCACATTATAAAACAATTAAAAACAAGGATTTTTTTTTTTTTTGGTCAAAGTCTGTGTATTGTCCAATACATAGTGTCCCAAAACCATAAAACCTTTAAAGAGCATGTCTGAAGTATGTATTAAAAATGTTTTCATGTTTGTGCAGGTACCTTTTTAAGAGGCAGCACCACTAAAGAGGACAAGTATCGTCAACAGAAACGCGGACAGGAGGAAATCATCCCATAATCCAGTTCTTGTATACGGAATGCAGACACACACACACACTCATACACTTGGCAGTTACTCAGTCTCACAATAACCCTGCAGTTACCAACACTCAAAAGCTCAGGACTCGGATGGGCTTCCCAATTCATATAATTGCATGTTTTTTTTCCTCTCGTTTGTCTGGAACCTTTTTTTTTTTTTTTTTTCCAACTACTATTTACATTTACTACAGTGAATGGCAAGTACCGCCATCCTGCAAGGAACATTGTTACATATGACGCAGATTTTGAAGCCACAAACCCCAGCTCACGGTGGCCAGTCAAGTGTTTATCATATATACTGAAGTCCACAGTTGTCTCAAAGTTGCCTCGAGAGGTTTGAGATTTCTTTACTGCCTGCCTGATCCTGCTGATGAGTGACAGCTTCTTCCTCCCCCCACGTATTTGTAATGTGATGTGACTCGTTTTTTTTTTTTTTCACTAAAAATGAGGCATCACTGACTTTCACTACCAAGCCACACTAAGCAAGTGACAACAGAGAAATGCAACTCCTCTTACGGTAAAAGTTAGCGATGTCTTCCACTGTCGCGGGAAGCAGAATTTTGAAACACTGTGTGTGCAGAAGAGGCTGCGATCAGCCAGAGAAGCTGATAGGAGGTAATCTAATTTAGTAACTAGTGTTTTCTTAACCTTTATTGGGCGAACGGCTGTATTTTGCCAAGTCCACATTTCTTCCTGTAGTTTTGAAACCAATGTTAAGTTAAAGTGTTTATGGGTAACGAGAGGGGGTTATGATAATGGATGACACGTCTGCTCCAAACTTTGCTTTCTAATGCAGACATTCCGTTTTGACCTCTTGACTCGGTTAATATACGCTGTGCAAAACAAAACAAAAAAACTAATGGAGATCCATCTGAAAAGTCTTATTTTGGCTACTTTTTTTTTGCAAATAACATAATATGTACTGAAACATCTGTGCTGTATCTGAAGAAAAATACAAGTTGTAGCGTTTTACAGATCATCAGAATTAAAATTTTTCAATTTAGAGACATTTTCAAAATAGACATATTTTGGTGAAATTAATTGACATAGCAAATACGAATGGTTCGTGTTCATGAATTCTGTTCTTTTTCCCCCTGACTTTAAAAAGCCACTTAAGTTAAAAAATATCTTGAAATACTAATCTAAAAGGAGAAATCTTCCATTTCAATGCGTGCTGAAGGTTTATAAGTAATGACAATAAAAAAAAAATTACTGCATATTTGCAAAGCTGAATTTCTGTAGCGATAAATTGCACTTAGATCTGAAGTGTTTCGATTTCAAACAATAATTTACTGATTGTTCAATCCTGACAGTGTGTCCAGTTTGATGTGCAATAATCCTCAACTTAAAATCTATTGATCTACGGTGTTAGGGCTGGAAAGCTTCCATGAGGACTTTAAGCTGAGGCAGAGGTTTTGCGGGGAAAACGTAACCTGTACTTGTAAGCAGATGACACTTGGCGCTGGGATTTTGGTCGCAGGTTGATTTATTTTCATTTTGATGGTTAACCTTTTCGAGGCACACACGTCGTCTGTGTGCATTTGCTGAAAAGTGTGTTTTTTGTGCATGGAAATGTTACATGCTGACTGTGTTTTTCATGTCTTTGAGACCTGTGTTTCGGGGGGGAAATGCATGCAGTGAATCGGCTCTATTTTTTTATGCAGAATATCTGAAATTCTGTGTTTGCTTTGGAGCTTGATCGGCTTTGGTCAACCCACATGTTTAAAGAGGGACGAGCACATCAACAATGCAAAAAAAAAAAAAAAAAATAGACATGCATTTTATACTTTTCATAAGAAAAGGCAGAACTTATCGTCTACATTTATTTTAGGTTATGGATGGTTAAGAGCCACAGCCCACCTAATGAGCAATATTACCCGAAGCTCTTGGGAACATCAGGGATGTGTTTTTTTCAGATTTTTGTCAAGTTTCATTTCATTATTCAGAATAATACTGACTTTTTGTGTTTTCCTTGTCACGCTCTTGAAATCTTGGCTGTAAATAAACCTTTTTTTTTTGGTACCAAATTGTCTGTGTTGTCCTTTTCTTTTCTTTTTCCCTGAGGACTTTAAAAAAAAAAATGTCTGAGTACATTAATTGACACTTGTAAACCAAAAACAAGACCGTGGCCCTGGAAAAACAACATTATGCAAATTAATATGCCCTTCACTTTATTTTAAAACATTAGGTAACATTTTGGCTCCACAAAAAGAGATTTAGTTACAAAATTCATCAAGGATATTGTAACTGAGTTTTAACTATCTTAATTTAAAGACTTTCTTCAAATATGAATAAATACTGTACATTAGCTTTACTGTCAAACCACATGAGAACTCAAACAGAAGTAAAAAAAAAGTCTTCTCCTCCTCTGTGCTCCTCTGTGCCTTCAGCCTGTTAGCAGCTCACACTGTCTTTGTTCACTCTGGAGAAAGAAAACAGGAAAGGAGCACCATGGACTTAGTTATTTAGAAGTGCATGTATGTAGTTTTCAAATGCAGAAATCACGTCTTTCAAACTCAGCCAGTGTGAAGCGCTTACGTGCATTGGTTCCAGACGCTCCACTGCCCTGTGGTGTATTTGTCCCGGGCTCGCACGCAGAAAACAAACCTGTTGGTTTTGACCTTGACCTCATGCATAGTTTGATCAGTGTCCTCGGTCTGCAAGATCGTAAAGGCAACATGTTAAGGACAGAGAAATACAGCTGAGCTGCGGGATTCCCGGTTATTCTCAAGCTGATTTACCATGATGTGCTCTTCGCTGGTGCACTCCTGTCCACTGCGGACCACCTTGACCTGGTACTGCAGGGAGAAGTAGGTGCAGGGCTGGGACCAGGAGGGAGGGTGGTCCCAGCTGAACACCTTCCCCTGGCTCATTCGCAGGTTGGGCAGCTTCTCTGGTTTCACTGCATTGAGAGAGACGATGGTAATTCAGCCGTTCTGGACTCGGATCCCGGTATCCGCTTCTCCTACAGTGTCAACTTACCAATATCTCTCAGATAGAAAGACTTGGTGTAGACTTCGAGGCGAGAGAAGCTGTGGATGTAAAGGGTGAGCTTGATACGGTGCTGCTCCTCGTTGTGTGAGCAGTTGGCGTCCTGGCAGCGAACCCCTGATCCGTCGGCGTCCAGCTCACAGGAGATCGTTTCATTGAAACTGCAGAAAAATCACAAACTGCGTGGTAAGATTTGGTTTTTCCTGACCACCCTCATTGGATTTTCTTTCTTGGCTCAGTTGATTCAGCCAATCGTTTGATTGTGAAGGTTGGTGGATCAATCTCAGCACTTCAGTCCAGCTATAATTTATTCATGATTTAAGGATGAAGATGTGTGAAGAAGTCATGTTTTTTTTCTCTCTCTCACCGTTCTGCCTTCACCAGAAGCACGGGGGCCCTGGATCTCAGCTGACTTCTGGTCCAGGAGCAGTGAAAGGAGCCTTCGTAGTTGAATGCCGAGCAATGGATGTGACCTACAACAAAACAAAAAGTCACATTTTCATTCTTATGTGAACAGTTTGATCTGAAGGTCTCCTCTTGGCAGGGCACCAGTTCATCACAAGGCAAACAGAAAAAACAACCAAAAAAAAAAATCTCACACACACGCCAAGAGAAATCAAATGTTTATCCTCAAATGTCTGTTTTTGGAGTTTGGGAGTAAACCAGAGTACATTGACATTTAAAAGATCAAAAGCAGGATGAGAAGTCTTTATTAACAATTACTGGAGCTAACAGTATAATGACATAAAGCATGCTCCGTCTGTCAACATCGGTATGCTTTGTTGATACGACCGGCATTTTATCAAGCTGCCATCATGGACGATGTTTATTCACTTAGTAATGAACCAAATGTCCCACATACCTTCCCTCTTTATTTTAAAATTTTCAGTGAATTCTCGTTTTTGGGGGAGTAAAAATCTGACACAATAAAACATTGATCTTATCTCACAAGCTTTTCATCTCTCCCTCTCTGCTCTGTGGCTTCTTTCCAAACCCCTCCATGGCGTTTCTGTGTCTGTGGTCGTACCTTCTTCTGGGGACGTTTCTTCCAGGATGACAGTCCTGTTGTTTGGTCCCAGCTGGATCAGGATCACCGTGTGGTTCAGATACTCCCCATTACGACTGAGGTGACAGGAGTAGTTCCCTCCGACCATTTCCTCCACCAGAACCTCCACCTGGTTCCCCAGAAGAGGCTGCTGCAGCTCCATGCCTGGCAAAAGGACATTTTAAGTGTCCCGGAAACTGAAAGACTCTCCATCTTTCTACAGGCTGATTGTTATAAACTGCATTCCATCACATTATACTCACCGTTTCTCTTCCAGAACACCGGCACGTTTTGATAGGCGTCTCCACAGGTCAGACGAACCTTTGAACCCTGATTGGAGTTCATGTGCACGATCACAACTGAAAACACACGTCAGTGTTAGACAACACTGGAATAAACAAATGAAAAAAAGAAACAGAAGAATGCTTTTCAAACAGTGAGTATGAGAACCTACTATTGTCCATCAGAGTCTCAATGTTGTCTTGCTGGCTGGCAGAGCAGCAGGTGGCACACAGGAGCACAAGGAGTAACGAGCGCATCTGCCGGGAAGGATAAAAAATTATGGTTCTTAAATGGTTCATCTGTACCTGTGTGTGAAATATGTTTATTGAGTATCAAAAATATAGTGTTGTATTAAGATATTCAGCTAAAAATTGAATTACTTCATGCACAGTTGCTCAAAAAAATGAACAATCTCAATAAAACAAATAAAAACACATATTTATATCTAGGATATATATTCTGTGTTTTCCTATAATTTTAAGGATTTTGTGTATCTTTTGGTCCGTGTTGAGGGTCCAGAAGCTCTGAGAAAATAAAGATAAAGATCTAAAGATCTTTATCTAGACACATCAGATTATCTAAAAAAAAAAATCCACATTTCCACATAAATCAAAAATAGTGTAAGATGTAATACATTACATATAACATACCTTAAAATAATCTGAGATATTAAAAACAGACTGACTCAAAGAAAAGATCTTACCTTGAATACTTTACAGAAAGTGTTGCCCTCTGGAAGCTGAGCTGATCAGTGTTTGTGTGAACTGTGTGCATGCTGTCTCTGTATTTATGCTGGACAGAAGCAGAAGACAGAAAAATCCCTTCTACTAGAAGAGGAAGTGTTTAAAGTGCATAAAGACTGGTTGCATGTGTGTGTGTGTGTGTGTGTGTGTGTGTGTGTGTGTGTGTGTGTGTGTGTGTGTGTGGTGTGTGTGTGTGTGTGTGTGTGTGTGTGTGTGTGTGTGTGTGTGATTACCTGAGAGGGAAACACTGTGACATACTGTGGTAAATGAGTTGGAATGAAATCAAATCAATTCACTCATTCTGAAAGAAGATGGGACACATGGGAAGAAAAGCGGTGTTCATGTTGCATCGTGTTCCATACGTGGAATGAGGTGTGTGAGTGCGGCACTGCACTGTCCACCGCGTGGGGAAGTGAAGAACGCAAAAGGAGACAGAAACGTCTGGGAAAGGGAACTGCGACAGCACATGACAATATGCGATTGTGTATCGCAGGAAGCCGAACAGGTACCCTGGAAAATGATCACAAGAATTCTCAAGAACTGGAATGGGAACGCACAAGTGTCACGAGAAAGAACTAATCTTGAAAAAAAAGGGAACCATCAAACAAAGGAAGCACTGAAGGAGCACAGGGCGGGTCCTGACGTCATCCTCCATTAGCTGGAATCAGTCCTGAATGAGATGAAGGACTTTAGAAGATCCACTCAACAAATTAACAGTGACTAACACTTTTGAATTGAATCCCATTTTTGTTTGTTTTGCTTATAAAACCTTCACTTTTCTCTGCCTTTGTTCATTGAATACTAATAAAATACTAATAAAAAATGACTACATTTCACAATATGACAAAATCAGCTGTTTTCCTTTTCGGATTGTTTGCGTGACTCAAAAACAAATTTAAAAAAAATACACCAAAACTTCTCATCTAAACCTCATTCAGGTAGCGCAGTCATGAGGACTTCCCCCTCAAAAACCCTCCATTCTCTTTCATCATCTGTTTGGAACAGGTAACGCAATGCCTCACCGACCGGAGACCACATCCACCTGGAACCGAAGCAAAGACCTTTCAGGCTCTGTGGTATCCATGTGGGTCAACGAGAGTTTTACTTCCTCCAGAGATCAGACCTGCAGCCTGTCAGCGTGCACGGCCACACTCCTTTCCTCATTGCATCATTTCTCTGAGATATGTTTGATTGTTTGATTGATGTTTGATTATTTACAGAGATGCAGAGATTTTCCACGGAGCACCACGTCATTGAACTTCAGACTTTGCAGTGGCGGCGGGGAGTTTTTCTCAAGGAATTTTTCCATCTTTACATCAGCTGGAAGGAGCTCATTTAAAAGAAGGAAGTCCTACTTCACTCTATTTTCAGATACTATCAGATATTTATGAAATGTTTTGAGAAGTAAAGAAAAAAAACAACATTTTGACACAGGACCGTGACTCTTAAGTGCTGTGCTGTTATTGCGTAGACTGGAAAGGGTGTGGCTCAGGTATAAAAGAATGTAATAACCTGCAGCAGTAACAAGAAAGGCTTTTTATTTTCCTGCTCACAGCAGGATTTTGTTGCCTGTAATTTCCAGGAAATATCTTCAACACCGAATACATAACTGAGAAAACACTGAGTGTCATCATCTTAGTGAATATAAATCTAACTAATAAAGACACATTATGTAGTTTTATTCTCGCTCCTTGGCACATTTAGTTTTCTACTGGACTTTCCCTAAGAGTTGTGCGGTTTTGTGGTCTGAACCAACTCAGTATGAAATCATTAGTCATGAGTTAATAAAAACTGGCTCAGTGCTGACAACTTCACTCAAATCTCATCGACAGTTTTTCTGTCTTTCAAATCTCACATGAAGCCAATCTGCCTCCTTCCACCTGGAAAACAGAGCTTAGCACTTATTCCAAGATTCTCCACATCATTGGGAATTTACAGATCTGCTTTTGGTTTCAATATATTTTATTATTTTAACTGTGAATCTTCTTCCAGTTTCATGTGAGGCTGTATCAACACACACACGTTTTATTTTTGAGGCTGCATGCTGACGGGTTCTCTTTAAACTTATCACTTCATACACTGGTGAAGTATGTATTCAGTAGATATGATCTTGTATTATTGAGATCCTTTCTGTGACTGATAGCTACACAAATTAATTCTTTACTGGAAATAAATCTGGCAATAATAACACTGACACTCAGCTGTAAGATTGGAAGGTTTTCTTGTTATCCTGTGTTGTTGTAATTGAAAAAAACAAAAACCAAAAAACACTGATGAGTAAAGTAATCAGAGAAGAACCAGGAATATAAACAATGACCAATTTTAATTAAAAACATTCTATTTTTAATCAAAATATGCAACTGTGTTTCTGATGTCCATCCTTTTGCCACATGAATGAATAAGTATGGTTGTGCCAAGATCATATATCAACACCCCTCCCAACACACACTCACACACATTTATTCACACACACCTTCACATACACGCACTGAATACTTACTGTTTCTTACATGATTAATCTGATTGTTCGGTGAAGCTGAGTGAAATAAAGTATCTAACTGAGCAGCAGCAGCTTGATAAAACCTCCAGCCACATTATGGAGGACTTGATGACAAACCCAAAGCTTTACCGACTGGATTCTCTGATTTAAATGCTGATTTGATTCACATGTCGTCACAAAAATGCCTGAATACGATGAACCGCGGTGATTGTTGAACTGCCTGACGTGAAACCGAGTGGCATGAAAATGTATATATAGATATATTATATATAACCCTGTAGCCTCATGAACAGAATTCCTACTGCTGAGCCTTGCCAGAGGGCAGAACTTGAATGGAAACTGAAACACAGAAACATTCAAACATCAGTGTTGCTAAGAAAACCCCTTAAGCCATCTGACAAAGTCTGTTTGGTTTCCATAGGAACAGTTAAAAAGACTTCAAAAAGGTCAAAATTTCAACTTGTAAAACCAAAAAGGACGAGTCTTTCTCGATTCAAGAGTTCTTCTGCTCCAGCAGACGGCCGAGCTCGCCCCAAACAAAGGAAACGAGAGAAGAGAAGAGAAGAGAAGAGAAGAGAAGAGAAGAGAAGAGAAGAGAAGAGAAGAGAAGAGAAGAGAAGAGAAGAGAAGAGCTTTTCCTTTGTTTTTCCAGGCTGGGGGAGTCAGTTCTCCACAGGTGTGGGCTCCTGCGGCAGTGCAGCCACTCCTTCCACGGCGTCGGGCGCCTCTGGCGTGTGTCCCGGCGTGACCGGGGGCTCCGGCGGCGGGCGCTGGCTGAGGATGACCTGCACTACATAGTCCCTGGAGATGTTGAGTTGGTCCAAGCGCAGCCGGTCCGTCAGCGGCCGCCCTGAGAAAAACCAGCGCTGGGTGGCGGCGGGCACGCCCTCCTGACTCTGCAGGCGGCGCTTCATCACGCCCACCGTGTCCGTGGAGCGGACCGCCAGCCGCAGGTCGCGGCCCGTGGAGAGCCGGAGGCGGAGCTGGCACTCCCCGCCCGAGCCGGGGTCGGCGGCGCCGCCCGTGGACGGGTCGGCGGCGGCGGAGTCCGGATCCGAGCCGTCGGGCTCGTCGGACCGCTCCTCGATCATGTTGACGGGAGGAGACAGGCAGTAGACGGGCAGCTGGTATCGATTCCCCAGTTCATCGTAACATTCGGTCAAAGCTCCTGGAAGACAAGGAGGTTTGAAGATGTGAGTGAAGAGCGGTCCAGTCACGTCCCAAAAACCACGGCTGGTCAATGAAGACGACTGAGGACAGTCTGGTGACTGATTCTTCCATCTTCTCATTATTATCTCTTTATGTTATTTTAACAGTTTGGCCTCATACACTCTTTGTTCCTCAATCAGCTACGTTTTAAGAACAATTTTAAACTCCACTACTGCACTGAAATACTTGGAAAATACATCTAAAGCAATCGTGTCCTTCCTCTGGTTGACTTGTTTTAATGAGTTGCTGTGGTGAAAAGGAGGACTTCTTTCCCCTCCTACACTAACTTTGTAATTCAAATTTTCTCCCGTTCTATTTCAGTGTTTCTGCGAATAAATCAAAAAGGAAAACAGTTGGATAAAGTAGAATGGAAGCTGAACAGATGGAAGTCTATAATTATATCTAGGAGGAAAACTGAATGAAGGAAATACATGTAACAACCAAAATTACAAGCACAATTGAAAGAGTGTTATGAATGCGTAAAGCCCTCAGCTGTACCTTTTAGGTTGCTTCAGCGTTTATATTTTAAAATAATTTGAACACCACTTCAATGATGTAATGATAAGCATACAATTGATCTAAAAATAGAAAAAATACAAACTCCTATTGCTTAATTTATATTGTTTCTTCCACTATTTTTGTCTTTATTAAATTTAAAATACCAAAACGACTGATCAGCATTGGTTGCTCCCAACACACAATAATACTGAAAACAACAACAGTGATTTTAGGAGTGATCCACTGTAATTACCGAGACTATATCTAAACTTCTAATGTAATGTGAGATCATAAAGCTCAGACAAACTGGAAGCTTCAGCGTCAGCAGCGACTTACGACTTACTGTAATCCGCACACCAATAAAAGACTAATTGTGAGCATGCAGGGTGGTGTAGAGTGCGCTGGATAAATCATTAGCTGTGCACTTCCAAATCTGAGCTGGGAAACAAAGACAAAAACCGAGTATCCTCTCGTCCTTCCTTGTTTTACTGATCCCGGCGCAGTGCTGCCGCATTTCCATAAATTTCAATTGTGCTGCTTTTTTTTTTTTCCCCCCCTGTTGCAGTCGCAGCGAAGTGAAAGTTCAGCACATCGTTTCCAGTAGCTCTTAATTCACGTTTGACTGTTCGACCATGAAATGGAGAAATGAGAATTCAAATGAGAAGCGGGAGAGATCGTGGAGTGAAAGTTGGAGTGACAGGGAATGTAGGGCAGAGGTTACGACGCCGAAATCACCAACAAGAGCAGACTGTGATTCAGACAGTGGGAGTGAAGAGCTGGTGGACGGAGAGGAGGAGGGGGGGGGGGGGGGGGGGGGGGGGGGGGGGGAGGGTGTGTGGAGAGGTCACCGACAGAAACTTGACACATTATTATTTTAAGGGGAGCCCCCCAGGGGTCCTGGGAGGGGTTTCAGACAGTCACGTTCACTGCATCGTAAAGTCTCTCTCTCTCACCGACACCAACTGAAATCATCTCCACAAAGTCCATCTCTGCTTTGTTTTTTTTTTTTCCTCTCTCTCTCCACTGCAGATGTTCTGAAAGGTCGTCTCGCTGCTCCTGTGTGGTTTTACGGCTTCAGCTCGGGTCACTTGAGAAGCGAACAGCAGCTTCAGTGGAAACAGAGAGGAGTCAGCAGGCGCCGTTTCTGCCTGCCGCTGTGGTCAAGGTGAGGACACGAGAAGAAAGGCTGCGATTCAGGAGTCGCTTGCTGCGCTGGAGTGGAAGAGCGAGGGGCCGAAAGAGCTCCAGTTACTTTGTTTCTGAAATACGAAGCAGTGCGAACGACAAGCGTACTCTAAATAACTTGCTTTGTTTTGTGAAATGATTTTCAAGTACATTTAGCCTTTTTTCATCATGTACTTGTATCCCATTGTCCTAAAACAAATGAAAAAACATGTGGAGTTGTCATAATTTAAAGGTTTTTAAGGTATCATTTTATTAATTTGGTCCGTTCGAAGTTAAAACTAGCCTCTGAGTGACCTCTGGGCTGCAGACACGTTTCCTTACAAACTGTCAGAGGAACGTGGAAGTGGCCAGTTTCACTAAAGGTCAGCATAAATGCACGATAAATGTCAAACTCAGGTTTTCCTCTTAATGTCTTGTCATTCAGCTGTGACTGTACATCTCGCTTGCTCCTCTCCAGCTGACGCCACCTCGGTGTTGATCTTTCAGCTGCAGAATGCTAATGGTTTCCAGGTGCTGCTAATGTTTTTAGTTGAGGGGAGAAAAAAACACAAGAGCTCAATTTTGGAAAACATCCCTGCAAGCAGTGCTGGGCCTCGCATCAAAGTTAAGAGGCTACATTTTTTTCCCACCATGAATGTAATTATTCTCTTGAAAAGAAAGAACTAAACTGGAGCATGGAGTTTTATTGTTCAGTTGAGCATCTGAGAGAAAAGAAACCCATTTTAAGTTACTCAAACCAACACTTGATGACTATAACTTTAGTTTCTGGACTCGAAAATGAGCTCATTTGATGCATAAATGACCCCAGGAAAGCTGCCAGGGGTAAAACGGGTAATTTACCGACTTGTCTGAGTGACTTCACGCTTCATCAAACTGGGGCTGCTTCGTATGGCCGTGTCTGTGTGTGCAACACAAACTGAAATACAAACACATTCTTTAAAGAGCAGCTAAGACACAACAATACCGGTTTCATGTATAAAAACCAGTAAAACCTCCAGATCAAGTTGTAATGACTTTATGTGGAATAATGACTATATATGGAAATAAAGTGACTCAGTAAACAGAGACATCAATATGAAATTGTTTCTGCTTGGTAGCGTTAGCTTTGCCACTGTGGACACGTCAGCGGCCGGATGCGAGTTTCCAGATCGGATTCCCACAACATCGCAACCAAGACTGTCCAATTCTGTTCAGACGGGAGACCTGAGGAATTTTCTGTTTGATGCTCTGCAGGGTGTTCTCGATAAGCACCGTCAGGAATTTCATCTCAACTCCTCCAGAATGACTAAACAGACTTCAGTCAGCCACACACGCAGCAGATAAGCAAAATCGAGATCTACACGTTTGCCTTATTATCAGATGTGAGTCAAACACTTTAAGGCTTTTTCGTGGTTGCATGTACTCCCACAGTGTGTGTTAATTGACTTTAAATGTGTGATTGTCTGTTCGCCCTGTGATTCAAGTGCTGAATTAAATGTGATAAGGAAAAAAAAAAAAACTTAAAAAAGTGGAATCTGAGATTAATAATCATTTGAAGTTTTGTTGTAAAAGTAAAGCTGGAGGCAGCACGTGCTGAAAAGGCTGGAGAGGTCTGGTTGCTTGGCGGTCTGCGCCGCTGGATGAATGAAACTGTGATGTCAGGTTTGGGGAATCCACAGCTGCAGCCCGGCGGGATCTGACCTCGCCAAACATGCAGCAGGACAAGACACTGACGACGCTGAAAGGGCCGTCAACGGTGTCACCCATCGTGAAAACCCGTCCAGCTCAGCTCCGGCGCAGGTTTCACAGTATTATACTGAGCAGTCCCGTTGCTTCAGTGATGAATTCATTCAGTCCGCCGCTGTAGTAAGCTGGAGAAATGTGATTAAATGTGTTTCCCGTCACATCGTTCAGGGTTTGAAAGCATATTGTGCTTCGCAGAGTGGATTAAAACACAGTAGTTCTGAAATAGTCTGCAAGGCCTCTTTGATATAATGATCACACAGGTAATGAGATTTGACTTTTACACAGAAAAACAGGAAGTTGGGGAAAGTCGGAACTGCAGAGACCGAGACCAGCGACTGCGACAAACCCCTCCGCCGTCCAGCGCTAACAATGAAAACATAGAACCAGGGGGAAAAAAAAGACCTTTCCTCCCAGCTGAGGTAATAAGAGACTCTGGTGTTAGAAGAAATAGGAATAATAAAGAATGACGCACATCCTGAGATGAAGAGTCTGTTCAAGCTGCTGATAATTACCGCGTGAGGCTGTGCTTCCTGAACCTCGGTCACGTCAATTTTATTGATTTCTTTTTGTATTTGCCAATGCTCTCAAGTGTGATTTTGAAATATTCTCTTAGCGATTATTTCATTAAGTCCTCCTGTCAGTCGATTAGAAACACACCTCCTCCCATTTAATATTCATTGATCTGCTCTCCAGTATGTACTTCTAGTCTGAAATCTGACGTGTTCATTGAGTTCATTCACTTAGAGCTCCTATAACTCCCGTCAGCTAAGACTGAGACACATGCTTGAAACCAGATCCACATTCACTTAAATGCAATTTATAGCAGAAGAAAAAAAAAAAAAAAAGAAGTCACTCAATAAATAATTAATTGCAATGTGGTGCAAACTTGCTTCCTGTTTCTGAAACCTTTGCATCTGATGACACTTGAAACTAAAAGACACTTCCTGAGGAAGCTCGGCTGCATCATGTCGGCTCTCAGTCCCAGCCTTGTTAATGTAAGCTCATAATGCCTGAGCGTTGATGCTGAGAGGGCCGTGTGGCACAGACCGCGATCTGATGGCAGGAAAGTAGGCCACGACATGTGAAAGCCATCCGTCCATATTTGCTTTTCTTATTGTGGCTGCGTGAGCTCTTTATCCCCGGATCAGCCGCTTCCTCAAGGCTTTAGAAACTCGAGAGCGATCCGGGAACTTCCACAGAAATCAGACAGCAAGCAAATTTCAGGTGAAATTTTAAATACTTTCCTACCCACAACAAAAGGAGCCCTCAAGCATTTATCTAACATTTTCCCAGCTTTGTGTTCCCACTCAGTTTCCTTCCATAGGGTTAGGGCCATCACAGAGCAAACACAGGCAGACAGTCACACTTAGAAATATTTTAAAATCTCAAGAGGAAAGGTCCTCGATCACACTTCAACTGGAGATGTTCGAGTTCAGGCTTTTCTCACTTTGCATTGTTTCATGTAGATGTTCTGCTTCATTCCAAAACATAAAGGGATGTTTCTTTAGTTATTAGGAGACTATCCATCCATGGATGGATGGATGGATGGATGGATGGATGGATGGATGATGCACAGCAGAATTTACCCAGGTCGCA
Source organism: Salarias fasciatus (assembly GCF_902148845.1). NCBI lineage: Eukaryota > Metazoa > Chordata > Actinopteri > Blenniiformes > Blenniidae > Salarias > Salarias fasciatus. Next base: position 12,208,861 of record NC_043754.1, read on the forward strand.
ATCTGATTCTAGGTTTTTTTTTCCTGCAAAGAACATATCAAAGAAGATATTCCTACATTTGTCTTTTTAAACTTTTTGAAAAACCTGGAAAATCACATTCGATATAAACTCAATTCAGAATGACCGTTTGCTCACTAAGCCACTTCACAGACATTTCCAAATTAAAGTATCAATAGACTACAATCAATTTTCTAAAAAGAATAAATTGTTCGTTTGAAAGGGGACTGGAAGAGAAAGGTGATTTAGGTCAAAATTCTTACCAAATAATTCTAATTACACTGAATTTACTACATTAATATCAGCATTTCTGAGTGAAGTAGATTAAATCCATGCATGATGATTAAATGTGTTGCTTGTTTGCAATAAAAATCAGCAGAAATTATACTTGTACTTTCGCGCTATAGAAGTATTGAGTCACAATTTGGCGTCTTGGCAGTGCACGTTGCATATCCACGCCCTTCCGATGATCAAAGGTGCCCTCCCCCTGATCTGCAGCTACTACTGTGGAAATGTGTCCTACCATGTGGCAGTGTGATGCTGGCCCCGTCAAGGATGGCCTGAGCCAGCAGGTGGTCGCTGCTTTCAAAGGCGCTGGCCGCAGCCCGCAGCGCATCCCAGATCTCCTTCCGGCCCTCGAATGCTGGCGCCGTGTCCCAAAACTCATCTCTCTTGCTGCGCAGCTGGCCTTCAGTCATCGGGTAGTCACTTTTCCATTTAGGCCTCTCTCTTTTCAGTGGCTGGTTACGCCCTAGAGCCACTGTGGGGAAGGGAGGGGGAGAGGGGGAGAAGGGAAAGGAGGGATGGGGAGAGAGGAGAAAGAGGTAGGTGAGAAAGGAGAACCACAGGGGAAAGATGCGCTCATAAAATGTAAGAACAGAGAGGAAAAAGGAATCGGGAGGGAAGAAGCAGACGGAGGAATTACAGGGAAAACCAAAGCGAATGGGGATGTGAGGGGAAACGAAAAATGTCAGATGTGAGATCAAAGATGACAAAGACAGAAAACGAGAAGCACGAAATGAGAAGAAACAGGAACACGGTATATTTATAGCAACAGCTTACTGAAAACAAACTCGGTTAAGTTTACACAACTAAGCTCAGGCGGCAGGTTTAACATGGGTACAGACGAAGAAAAAAAAAAAAGGCCTGACATGCAGAACGACTGAGCAAAACTGGAGCTGGAAGTGTAACGTTACTAAACTTAGTTAAAAGGTTGGGGTCTCAGCATCTAACAGAGCTCCATCTGCAGCCGAACGGCTGATGAATAACACCATCTGGAGCACCACCGAAGGGGACGGCAGGTACAGGACAGCCAGTACACGTGCATGTGTTTGAGTACGCAACTCAGACAAGAAGAGAGGGGATGACTGTCAAGGTGTTGAGTTACACCTGCTGCTGGCGGACACGCACTCTGTTGATCACATGTCACAGACAGATCGCGCTGCACCGCGAAACGCTGTTTGTAGTAAATAAAAGAGACAACGGGAAATTTTAAACACTTGTTTTGGCTTATGAATCACCGGGAATACATAATCTTTCCGTGATAGGAAGATCATCTCCGTGAAATCAGGTCACAAATTGAGTTGAGCTCATTTGAGGTGATTGAAGGAATATCAGTGGAAAATGCTGAGAAAAGGAAACTTAAAAAAAAGGTACAATCTTCTGTGGGAAACAACTGCTTGAAAACCTGTGTCTTGTCTTGCGTGACAGTGCAATCGAACTTCTGCATTAGTTTAATTTCGAGCTCATCCGTGTGTCTACAACTCACTGGCATTTCTTTAAATATGAACCTACTTGGCTTTCCTGCAGCAATTCTCGGAATTCCCACTGGATTTTATGTGGGTCAACAATTTTACTCTACACTGACATCTGCTTTTGTGAAAACAAAAGAATTCAGACTTTATTTTCTGTAATATCAATGAGCAATGTGTCCAACTAAGAAGTACTCCACTGCATGAGCCCATAAAGGAGGATTATCTCAGCATCTTTAAGTGCACAGTCTACACTCCTGCTTGTCTCTGTCTGCAGGTCTGTAATTAAAGTAACTCAGTAGGAAACGGTCCAAAAGCTGTCTGCAAAACCATGTGACAAACCATGTGCAAATTTATCCTTAATGCAATAAAATATTTGCAATAAACATATCATAAAAGACTGACTTGAGTTGTAATAAACTGTTTCAAAGCACTCTGCATTCATGCTGTTCATGTCAGCATATTTGGCCAATCAGAACACTGCACCAGGCTGTGTGGACCAGAGATCATACCTACTTAGATCAACATGACCTGGTGGCAACAGTGAAGAATTCAAAAGCACAAGCAATAAGGAAACCAACAGAGTCAACAGCTGCACTGGTTCTAACATGCTGCCAAGGTAACTGCATACATGTGATTAAAATAATTAAAGACAGCTCTGTCTTCTGAAGAAATGATCAGGTGAAATATGAGCTGTTGTCAAAACAGTCTGGTGGTTTGAGGCTCCGTTAGATTGAGCAAATGTGTTGACATCTAGCGCATCAAAAACATAATGCAATCCAGTCCAGTCTTGTGCAACGCCTATGCTGGAAATGCCAATCTCACGGTGATGATAAACTTTCATATACCCTGCAGCCCTACTTGCAGTCTGGCTTTAAACAGTCACAGATTTCAATATCACTTAAAAGGTTTGTATTAAAATGTCAAGCTCAGTGCCACACTGGGTGCATCTCTGCTCCATAACCTTTGGTACTGCATGCTCTGCTCTTTATTGCTCAATAAATACAGTCAAGATAATCTTTGCACTGTTTACACTTCGTTCCACTTTCAGATGTGATTATTGCTCCCAGGCTTTGCTCTCAACACAAAATCAAAGCCACACTTATTGAAATGGGGGTAAAAAAAGGGGAGCACACTTCCTTTATCACAAACCAGCAACACTGTAAGTTTTCTCACATCCTCCCTCCACTCTTCTCCTGCACTTTCCAACACCTCAGGAAACGTGTCAATAACAACAAAAGACGAGCGATAGCCCCGGGCTCAGCATGCATGGAGGGAATAGTTAGAAGGTAAAGCAGAGGGTATGATTTAAATCCAAATCAGTCACTCCTGTGCTCCCCCCCTTGCATGCCACTGCTGTCTGTGACCCATATTTGTTATGCAGAAAGCTAGCAGGCTAACTAGCTACGTTTTAGCTGGCTAGCTCAGTCAACACCAAAGAACAAAGGGAGGCAGCGTCGCACAGTAAATATCTCCCAGTTTGTAAAGTGTGGAGCAGGGGAGCCGTCTTTTGGAGCTTTAGAGGCCGCGCTGAGCGGAGGGAGGCGGGCGGGAGGGCTGCAGAGCCCGTCTGCGGCTCCGTCTGGCTCGGGTATAAAGGGAAAGGAAGAGGACCTCCAGCCAGGACAACATGCAGAAAGGCTGCAGGAAGCCCCTCTTCTAAGCCAAGCGTGTGCCCGCTGAAAGATGTCGACGCGCCCGCTAAGTTACCTCCGGTGCCGTCCGAGTTCTCGTTTAAGCTGCCCGAGGAGTCGTGGTGGCTCCCGACACAGCCACCCATGGATGTTTCGGCAGAGCAGCCCGGGCTAGGTAGCTCACCCCCCGGCCCGCAGCTAGAGCAGCTAGAGCTACATCCACTACCTCCCTCTCTCTCCCTCTCTCTCTCTCTCTCTCTCTCTCTCTCTCTCTCTCTCTCTCTCTCTCTCTCTCTCTCTCTCTCTCTCTCTCTCTCTCTCTCTCTCTCTCTCTCTCTCTCTCTCTCTCTCTCTCTCTCTCTCTCTCTCTCTCTCTCTCTCTCTCTCCTCCCCCTCTCAGCGCTGAGGGGGCTCAGCAGGAATAATCTTCATCTTTGGAAGCAGGAAGACGGACTCGGAGGTCGTCATCATCATCTGCACAAGGTGACCGAGAGGAGAGAAGAGAGGACCCCGAATAAAGACAACTAATAATAATAAAAAAAATAATAATAATAACAAAATGCTGTCTTCTTTAGGGTCCAGACTGTGATGTTGTTGATGATGATGATGATGATGATGATGATGATGTATTTTGACACGTGCGCTGTCATGTATGGTGAGAAGCTGCTCGCTGTCCTGATGAAAACGCATCGAAACTCTTCATCATCGTGTCCTTGAACGTCTCAGTGCTGATCCTGAACGCCTCACCGCCTCCATTCATGGCACCGTCATCAAAGTTACTCTGAACTGAGAGAAGTGGCTACAAAATACACACAATCGAATGCACTTCGAAAACCTGTTCTTTTCTGTCTTGCATTCTTTTTTAAGACATTAAACTTGCTTCATAGACAGAATTCAGCATCTGATTTATTATTTATTATTTTCTGCCTTTTATATTACTTTAAAATTAGACCTTGAAGCTGTTGTTTGACTGAATGAATTTTTGTTGTTCAATGAACTTGATTTTGCTTTGTACTTAGTTCTGAATAAGTCAGATTGTGTATTCTCTAGTTTTTGGGATGGTAAGGTTATGACTCATTTTCCAAATTCACTGGTCTGAAGTTCGAATTCAAAGTGCTACTGTGTAATGCTTTGCAATTATTTGCTGGTCCACTCCAAACCAGTGCTGACACCGATCATGAAAGCTCATAATATATTGTTTACAACAGGTGTATAAAGTGGACTTGTTGGGATTTTCTCAGTTAAAGAGCATTGAATTATGTTTATTAAAATTGCAAACATGTCATATAAATCTTACAGCTCACACATGCACACACACACACACACACACACACACACACACACACACACACACACCTTTCTCCTCACCACATTAATCAGCTGCTTCCCGGCCTCTTCTCTTCACCACAAGAGCAAAGTTCTACATGGTTTCTATCTTTAGGACGGTCCTAAAGAGACTTGAGTGCAATTTGATACAGGACACACACACACACACACACACACACACACACACACACACACCCACCAGCAACAGGATCGTGTGGGTAATTTTACAACAATGCTGTCTGGAATTACAGATATTTCCCATCACAGGCCCTGAAAGAATCCAGGACAATGCTGACATGGAAACTCGCCTTTGAATATCTGTGTGACGTGAGTGACGTAACACGGAGTAAGAAGTTACCGAAAGTATGCCTGACATGCAGCTGCGTACTCTGTGATCAAGGTCACAGCGGGTAATCCGGCACCACTGCTCTGCTTTCTTCATGAGGACCTCCCTTCCTGGTCCAGTGAGTCCGAATCACCTTTAATACTGACAGGATTCGTTTTAAAGGTGATGTGGGCTGCGGACTGAGTTTAAGTCCAAATTACTGCACAGTCGTATACTGTTCTCAGTGTGCTGGAAGGAGAGTAAAGACAAACTTGAATCATATAAAAGCCTGCAGATGGTTCCACTTTAAAGCTCAGGGTTAGAGCTGTAACATCGCTGGAAGCCTCAGTAAGCTGAGAAATATTACCCACTCTCATGGCTCAAGGCAAGAGTAGCCAAACATGAAATGAAAGCATGATAAGCACGCTTCCAAGAGTTACAGTGACCTCTAGTGACTTTGCTTTGAGCAACAACTTTATTAAGTGACTCATTTATGCACAAGAAGTGTAATTGGAGTTTGATCTTTGTTTACAAGCAACCTACTACAGTAAATATTTCCATGTAACGAAGATTATGGCATGGCAGGACACACATAAAGCTGGTTCACATGATCTAACATTGTGTGTGTGTGTGTGTGGTGGGCTCTCTTGTTCGATCACGAGAAGGCCTCGGGTCAGGCATGGGGTGAAGTGGTGTCTCTAAATTGCCCACTGGCCTGAATACGACTGTGTGTCTGTCTGCTTGCCCTCTGATGGACCAGCGATCTTGATTTAAAGAGTAAAGCAGTGCAGAGTCTCTTCTCTGTCTGTGCGATCACAGCTCAGTCAGTAGATGGTGCTGGAGAGATTGAACTGCAGACTGCTCCCCCTTACAGAGAGGTAATGTACCTGTGTACGACCCAGGTATGTGTGTGTGTGTGTGTGTGTGTGTGTGTGTGTGTGTGTGTGTGTGTGTGTGTGTGTGTGTGTGTGTGAGAGAGAGAGAGATTGCAACATGGTTTTTGTTTTAGTGCTTGGTGAAGGTTGCAAGGTCAGGAGCTCCCAGGGTCTCAAGGGATTGAAAGACTTTATTTTCCATATGCTGACACACAGGTGCACAAGGGCGTTCAAATAACGGGGAAGACTCCTCGGCCCATCCAAGAATGCATCTAAAGAGACAAATAATATATGATACACATAATTATGAGGATCCACCCCATAGGCCCTGCTATTGTAATATTTACAATGATCATATTGCTACCGTCATGCCGGAGGTTTCTCGTTAGACAGGGGGATTAGGTGGAAGCTCTGTGTGGAAGTCAAGAATTGGGGGTGGAGGACAGGGAGAGAGTTGAATGGATGTGCTGTGTGTGGAGGAGGGGACGGAGATTAGAGGGCGGAGAGAGGTGAAGGGGAAAATAAAAGCATGTTTCTTGGGTCTGTGGCGGCGGCGATGGGGGTTTAGGCTATGTGAAGGTTCTGTGTTAAGAGTATATGTATGTGGTGGGGGTCGGGGGGGTGTGTGGGGAGGGGGTGCTGTCAGCCTGTTATCGCAGTGTCAGTGGAGTTTTGATGGCGGGAGGTGGGGGGTGGGGATGGGGGTGGGGGGGGGGGGGGGGGGGGGTAATTCAATCCAGACTGGATATCTTTCTGAAGCAGCAGCCGGGGACCCACTGTGAAGAAAGTCGTGGAACAGCTTCCTTTCTGTTGTAGAGACGCTCTATTTAGAGAGAGAGCGGTTGTCAATGTCAAGAGATTTTAAAGATTTAGTTTAATGAAAGAATAACAATCACATTCATTAGATAACTTTTTTTTCTTATTTTTTTAAATAAATGAAGGCTCAAAGCTCTTTTTTGGGTTTCTTTTTTGATTGATGCTGCAATATTTACGTCAATTGTGTCTCTATTATGGCTCAAATATGACATTTTCCTGTTAAAATAACATTTTGTTCACATACTACATAAAAACTGTTCTAGTTGTTGGCATTGAGCATTGGTTACTCAGATCGCTGTATCTTCTGCTGCCGTATTTGGTTTTCAGAATGGGAGAAAAAAGTACAGAGCACTCACACAAAGCGGTTATAATATGGTCAAACACTGACCAGCAGTCTTAGTTTCTGAAAAGGCCTCTATGGGCTTCGTATTCGTCACTTCTTTCATCATGCAAGACCTTTTCTCCCGCCTTGCTTTTCTTCAGGAGTCTCTCTTCCTTCCACTCCTCTCAATCAGGAGAACGGCCTGTGCTGCGTTTAATAGCCTTCTCACTGATTGATTGGTCTATTTTGAAGTGCTCAGCCCTCTCACTGCTTAAAGTGTCACACGTTTGGCCTATTAACTCTCTGATGCTGCTTTTTCAATTGTCTGGCCAGTCAAATATGCTCCACTGGCACATCTGGGCCCCGCATCATTCTTCTCGAGGACTCATTGATTTACTGTTATTTATCAACCCCGAACCGGCCCCCGCCCCCACCCCCACCCCCCTGCATCCCAGGACTGGCCACAGTGTATTTGATGATGACGGGACAGGCAGGGCCGCTTCGAGCTTTTAAGCTCATTCAGATCCAGCTGTGTGTGAAGGGAGGCCGGCAGACAGCGCACAGCTGATTGTCCTTTCATTGATTTACGATTACCTGCTTTGTCTGAACCAACTGCACTCGTCCTGCTGCCGCTGAAGCGCAGAAGTGTCCCACTTGCTTTAAAAGGGGTGGAAAAAAAAAAGAGAAAGAGAGAGATGGAGACAGGATGAAGGAAAATGGAGAGTAAAAAGATGAAAAGGCCGAGGACCGAAGATCAGAAGGAACAATAGCCATGCAGGTAATCGACTGTCAGTCTGTGAGAGGTTCAGGTCAAGTCGACCCCGAGGAGAAAAGAAGTGATCAGCATAAAACGCTCAAGGTGAACCGATACTAGAGATGGTAAACCCCCCTCCTCTCAGGCATTAGGATGCATCGCGGAGAAGAACATGTACACTGCAGATGTTTCATAGCTACACCTGCATCGTGTGGACACGCTCCTCAATCTGCAGCCTCTTTGTTTTACACATCCTCACATCCTTCCTTTGGGAAGATTTAATGTGATAAGTGTCAGTCTGTGTATGTGGCTGTTTTTCAATGTCTTTGTTTGACCTGTAATAAACTGGAGAGTGTATTTTGTTTTCACCTTTATCAGCGGGGACTTGGAGATAAATGGATCCAATTTGGGGAAAAGATTCCCAACGTGACAAGAAAAACATTTTGTGAATTGTCTCATGAACACAATAAATGTATTTACTGACCTATTAAAGTGTGAAGGAGGTGAATGTGAAAGCAGCGCCCAATCCAATTTTCCTAAATTTGATAATAAATGGCACCTGTGTTTGGGCTCAGGGACACTGACAGCAGGGAGGGATCTCAAATCATCTTTTCTGCAACGAACCCATTTATCTAATTCTCTGCACGGATTCATTAAATCCTTCATTTTATTTTCTGGCACACGTTATGTTCTTGGGAAATATCCCTATGAACTGCTGGGAGCACAGATGGCATTAGAAGATTAAAAAATATGGAAATATCAGGATTTAACTGCGGTTTGGGCAAAAACCAATTAATGACTTTTGCCAAAAAAAAAAAAAGAATAACAAGAGACAATCTTACAAAGTTGCAGTGGAACAACTGCAGTGGGAATCATATTGATGGATGGATGATGAGCTTGATGGCTCTCCTTGTGTTAAACTCCACATTGAGACACTCTAAATTAGAAAGACATGCACAACAATACCGTGTCGGCCATGACTATCTTATCTAACTCTCTGGGGTTCTTGGGTAATCGTTTCTTGGTCACAGTTTTGTTTTTCCTCTAGTTTTTTGTCTGTTTTTAATTTGCATTTTATTTTATTTGTCTAGTTACTTCTTATCAGTTGAAATCACCAATCACATTTCTTCATGTGGAAGAAAATGAGCCCCAGGTTGCGCTCTGTGGCTTTTCAGCATCCTGCATGTCAGCTCCATCACCACTTCATTATGTGTGAATGGATGAATGGTTGATCTTGTGGAACACTTTAAGACTACCGAGAAGACATAAAACATGTCTGAGAGTGAAACGCATTTAATTCAGTAATTCCAATAGCCATAATAAATTAAAAGTCAAGTTAGAAACAAACAAGCTGAGCATTCCTAGAAAGAAAAAACCAGGCTCTTTAGGGTCAGTTTGTTGAAGTTCGTAAATGAGAATGAAGAGTCATTGACCTTTCTCTCCTGTAAAAATGTGTGTTTTACTGGGTCAGTGGCCTCAGCGTGCAAATATTTCAAACCTGTTATTTTGACTGGTCGATGAACAAAATGTGTAAGTGCTGTATCAGGACTCCTGGATTATTTTGAAGAGGCTAAGAAAATTTTCATGCCAACACACCATGGAGATTTGATGGGTTTTTTTGTATGTGAATATTCTTCATCTTAGCTTAAAATGGAACTTTTTCCGTCTCAAAGTCAGCAAGAAGTTTTGTGTTTTTAGGTTGTCCATTCATCATATGCTCATAAATATTGTTAGAAGGGGAAAGTAAAGTACATTTTCTTACAGGCAGGTTAAGAGTTTGATCCCCCCCATATTAACCTGTCGATGTGAAAAGTGTCCTTCTGCAAAACACCAAACCCCAAGTCGATCCAACCGGTGTTTGAGCTCTTAACAAGGCTGCCATGACCCAGATGGAAAATGCACCTCATCATGTGAGGCCCCTCCAGAGATCTGAAGGAGTGAGACGCACTAAAAAAGGAAAATCTCGTTACAAATTTACTGCTCAACACAGAAAAATAGAGGCGGTGATCAAACCAGTTTGGCATTGTGAAGATCACTCACTTTATCCCCTGATCCACATGTAGTAAATATGTTAAGAACCACAGTCAGCATGAGTCCAATTTTTGCGGATTCAATATTCAATAAAGATTTGAATGTGATTTGATAAAAATGTCGTCCTGTACGCAAGAATTACCAGTTTTTGGTTGAAGTAGCAGTTCATGTTAACTTCATGCATTAATGTTCCCTTTATAGCTCCTGAAACATTTTAAAACCATTGTTTCATTCTTTGTTTAGTTCAAGATCATTGTGGTGAAAGGTCAGGGTCACTATGACCTCCATATCTGTGACAACCTATAGAGACCAACACGAATTCAACACACATTGTTTATCATTAAAATATGTGTGTTTATATCAGCGGCACGGTGAACTTTCCAAATCAGCGAGGGCACCGAACTACAAGGCAGTAATTCTAACTTTTGTATAAATTGCTGTCTGAGCTCAAGGACTTACTATGTTCAGTTTTGTAATGCAATAGACGCTTTGTTTGGCTCCTGTGCTGTGTGTCATCAGCATTAATATCAACAGGGGCAGGAGTTCTCAATCACAGGACCATAACAGAGGTCTGCCTCAGTGTTGATATATCAGCACGACCATAATTAAACTTTAAATTGCCGTAATTATGGTTGAAAGACTGTGCCTGGCTCGGTTTGGAGACAAAAAGAGCAGAGAGGGGGGACCGAGGAGGGAGGATCTCTTCTTACTAATTTTGGGCATTACGGCAGTGGTGCTGGTGGCCTCGTATATCTTATCATTCCATAGTCATACCATACTCGTGCTCGCTTTTGTGCATGTGTGTGTGTGTCTTTGTGTCTGTGTGTGTGTCACCGACAACGCAAACACAGACTTTCCTTGTTATGGTGAAGTCAGTTGAATTTAGATTTGTCTCTCTTCTCCATGTCTTCAGTTTCTCTCACCCTGTTCTCTGGTTCTGTACACACACGTCTCTCATCTGACTTATGAATTAAGAGAGAAGAGGATTCAACACTAGAGAGTCACTAATTTAAGATGCAATATATGATCATCTTTTAATCCTCCAAATCATTTGAGGTCAAAAAATGGGACCAAAGCATCTGATCGTAATCTGATGGATTGATATTTTCACAGCTATAATAGGAAGCAACCGTGGGCATGCCACTGATGCTTTCCGTATCATTAATTTGGTACAAACTGAAATTGTTTAACAACTACAAAGACGGATTATCCCCAAACTGGTGAAGACATCCATGTGTTTGACAGGAAGTATGCTCGCATCTCTTCCTCTCCTCACACATCCGCTAAAGGACAAGTTCAGAGATTTTATTTATTTGATTTCAATCAACTATTCACTGAGGTTAAAGTTTTATTTCTAAAGTAAATAAAGAAAAGAAAACTTGGTCCAGACAGGGGTTATTGTTGTGCTTTGTTCTGTCTTTGAAAATGATTGGAACATTGTGTGTGTGTGTGTGTGTGTGTGTGTGTGTGTGTGTGTGTGTGTGTGTGTGTGTGTGTGTGTGTGTGTGTGTGTGTGTGTGTGTGTGTCCTTCAGTCCGTCCCATGAAAAAGTTAATACGTGATAAACCACAGCTGCAGCAGCAGTATAAACACCAGTCCTTCCAGCGGTGACTGAAACGCTGCCGATGGTAAGTCGGGTTTTTACAAGGCCGCAGCTGCGATCATCCTTCCACAGTCGTAAAAAGGTATTTTCTTAAGCTGGTCTGTGCGCAGTGGACTGGCTGAAGCCAGTGGAGAGTAGATCATGATGAGCGGCGCTCCAGGCGGTGGCAGAATGGACGCACACAGTCCTCCGCGCTCCTCAGAACTTTCTGTATTTGTCAAGAAAAGTGCTCTAACTGGACACCCCTCCAGAAAGTGTTTTTCTTCAGCAATTACTGTCGTGCAAAGTGCAATGACAACACTGGCTGAATTTATACTGTGTTTCCAATAAATCAACACTTCCAAGGTCTTTTTACACATTTTTTTCCGGGGTAATTTTTCCAAGCCTCGGACAGAACGCCTTATGCGTAGATGTCGACTCTATCCGATCGTAGGTTGATCCAAGTAGTTTGAGCTCGATCTATTGATAACTTGTGATTTGCAATAGTTTATTTACTTACAGCTCACATATCTGAAAGAAAATCCCCTCTTTTTCTCTCGGATGCATTCTGAATTCTTATTTTGAACCAAGCAGCGATAACTATTCTCTCCACATTGATGTGTTTTATTTTGAAAAGTTGTGACGCCGTATCCAATCCAAAAGCTACAACAAATAACATTGTGTCCATTTTTAAACATACGTAAATGCTTCCTTTCAGTCACGCACAGTGACTTGTTGGACATACACACAGTATTTTACACATTATAGCTACTGAAGGACAGTCATGCATCGTGGCAATAGGACTGTACCTTATGAATCCAGTGAGATATTTCTCTGAGTTACAGAATTTTGGGAACAATAAATAACAAAATATCTTTTATTTCCCCATTTTTACAAACAGGAATTTCTTTTATCACCTGCTGTAAGGTTGCAAGTATGTTTTTTGTAAGCCATTAAGATAAAATATTTCAATAACAAATCTAAAATTTCCACATACGTATTATTGTGTGCTATAAATTTGTTTAACAGTTTATTTGCCGTTATGTTGAGTTTTGTTGGGTTTTCTTTTCTTAATAGTCCACACATATGCTGTAAACACATAGAATAAGTCATCTTATCGTTTTGTTTAATGTCAATAATGTAGCCATTTCTTTCATAATTTATTTTTTTCCCCTCACTGGGTTTTTTCACATGCTAACAAGTTTTGACTGTATGTTAAAAAAATTCAATATGAATCAATTCACTTCCACAATTTTTATATTTAGAAGTGTTGAACTGAACATAGCTCTAATAATAATAATAATAAGGATAAATACATTTATCACTTTTAAAGGATTCCAGCAGTTATTTGTAATAACCTGGTCACTTGATAAAGGGTCAGAAACCTGATTTCAAAGGAAAGCAGAGACAATAGCATTCAGTGTATTAGTATAAACAGCAGAACACAGGCAACTCTTGAAAACAACACTAATATAAATACTTTGTTTTTATCAAACGCGGTCGACATCTTGTACTTTAACTACCTGAGAACATCGCATTCTTCCAGCCGAACTTGTTTATTTCTCTGACTCCACACGTGTCTGCTGCAACCAGCGATGCAGTTTGGCTGTGGAAAAACCCAGGAGGCTTTGGCAGAGCTAAAAGGGCAATTTTCAACATCATGAAATAAACCAGAGGAGTCGTCTGTTTGACAAGGGGAGGATTAAAAAGGTGCCTTGCCAACGAGTAGTTTCACAGAAACCCTCTGAAAATGTCAGTCTTGTTCTCGGTCTGGCGGCGGTGACGCATGAACCACGGTGACACAGCTTCCTGCATGCACCCGCATGTCTTCATATGCGATCATGCATCTGTAATATTTCCATCTCTGCGTATGTTTACATGCTGGAGAGTGTGACACAGCTGGATCGCCTCCAGGAATCACAGAAATGCGATCACAAAGTGAACCGGGGACATCTCCGAGTCCTGTTTGGACCAGTCGGCTGCAGCCGAGTCAAATTAGGTTTTGGTATCAGAGCCCTCCTCTAATGTGTCTTGGCGTGGCCGAATGATAAAAGTCACGATAAAGGAAGAGGAGCGACGTCAGCCGCAGCTAGCTGACGTGACATCCTAAGCCGTCTGGCAGCCTAAGAAGGTGTCTGGGTGATAATCCAATTAGATCTAATCGGACTCGATGTAATGTGATATAATCCATTAACAGCCAGTGATTGGATTTGTTTGGGAGGTGAAAGGCGATTTTTTTGTAGTTTAACCCAACTGTGACATTTTGAAGTTGCCACAAAGCAAGTGTATAGCGGTGGTTAGAATTTGAAGCCCTCATTTTAAGGTAAAAATTAGCCTTTCCTCAGAAGTGGCTTCAGCGGTGTGATTTTATTGGAAATGACCGGAGGATGACACACTCCGGCAAACCGTGCTCGCCAAATGGCAGTGAGACTGACAGCGGGACGATCAGGAGTATTTAGCTTCCCCTGTTTCCCTGGAACTGGACCACGAACTCTTGCATTCAGCCATTGGGAGCAGAGAAGCACATGCGGGGATCGACTGCACGCACGCTTAAATATGAAAAGGCACGCGTGTGCCAGCACATACACATGCAACACGTTGGCCAAGTTTAGCTAATCAGCTGGTGTGACACCATATGTTGCAGTGTTGGCACCACCACTTGCGTTCACTCAGTGCACAGCAAAGCCCATTAGAGGCTACACACACTCAGGAAATTCCTTACACAGGGGAGCATTCACACACACACACACACACACACAGTGATGCACACATGCTTTTGAGTTTATTGTAGACACTAATAAATATGCAGTGGCTCAAACCAACTCCGAGGACATGCTGTAAATCTATACACAGGCTGCAGGAATCTCAAAAAGCCCAGAGCAGACGACTTTAGTGACTTCCAAATCCCAAAATACCCACCAGGCCAAAAAGTTAGGTGGAGTATCCTCTTAGTTTGATTGTATATCTGATTAATCCCCGTCATCAGATGTTTTTTTTAATGGTTGAGAATAACAGGCTCATTGTTTTGCCTCTGCAGGAAAAAAAGGACGGGATTTCACCAGAAATGAAGTGTGCAGTGTCAAAGAAGCAGTGTGGCTTTTGGACAATTTGTTTCATTTTAACTTTAAGAATAATTACTTGAAATTATTAGGGTTGGATCATATGAAAGGACGGTTTTCTTTTGGGTTTTTTTCATGAGAGTGTACGAAATACAGCATAATGACTTCCTGAAAATGATGTTTTTCCTGAGTGTTTGACAGCATCCAGAGGGTTTTTTTTTCATTCTAAACATTTTTTTTTATGATTAGTCATGAATCTGCCTACCACAGCCATAACAAGTGAAGGATTATGTCTTCCTTAGGACCAATAAACAGCGTCTGTGCGTCACAGGGTTCTTAAAAGGCTTGATGTCACCTCAAGTCAGAGGTGTGTGGTGAAGATCTAACGACTTCATGATTTCTCCCTGATGAGGAAACTCATTGCATAATGAAGATAGCCAGTCTGTGGCTCATCATTGCACTAAAAACTCTGCATAATTAACAGAACACTGCAGATTGTTGGGAGTTTTGTGCTCTGATATGGTCTGTGAACAGCTATCTGTACTTGGATGCTCATGCTGGGTGGAGGGCGACTTTCTTTACTTCCGTTCCCAGTTACTTCCCTGCCACTCTATAGCCGGCAGAGTTACACCGGCGACACCCAGTATTAGCACCTGGGCTGGAATTGGTGTCAGTTGTCCGTATAAATTTATCGGTTACTTACCGTTATACTGGCCAACGAAACAGTGAACCGACCAGAGGAGCTGTGCGTGTTTCATTGAATGGAAAATCCTGGCTGGCTTTGGTTGCCCTTTTAAAGTGGACTAAGCTATTTTTAACACGCGAAATGTCTTATGTAAAGTATATCTCGCACTATAAATCCAGATTTTATTATTATTTTTCTGCTTCAGTAGATTTACTGTGACCATAAAGCTGGTCCAGTGACTCTGGGTGTCACTATGTCACATCCTCGCCTCTCGTCTTCTCCGTCACTTTATTGCCTCGGTTCAAAGGGGACGCTTGTGTCAAGTGGCTCTGAGATGCCGCCGCCCGAACACACAAGGACAGACAAACATTATGTAATGTCTCTCTGCACTAACATCAGCTCAGCATGCAGGAGCAATCACATGAGCCATGCGCACGCACGCACACACAAACACACACACACACACACATATGTACACACAGCGATCCA
Source organism: Salarias fasciatus (assembly GCF_902148845.1). Taxonomy (NCBI): domain Eukaryota; kingdom Metazoa; phylum Chordata; class Actinopteri; order Blenniiformes; family Blenniidae; genus Salarias; species Salarias fasciatus. Next base: position 12,224,507 of record NC_043754.1, read on the forward strand.
TCAGCACTTTACAGAGCGAGGTCACGACCTCACATGCCTCCTTTTAAAGAAATGCATGCTTGCATACATTACATGAAAAGGAGGGATGTAAAGTCCTGACCTCGCTCTGTACAGGGCTGATGGATGGCTTCTGTCGGGAGATATTTGTTTTTATTGAACCAGGTAAAGTCACTTCATGATGCTTGTCCATTGATTTTTTTCTTTAAGGCGCAATGAATCTCTGCTGCTTGAGGAGCACATAAGTACATAGTTTATATTATGTTTGGTTGTGTTTTAATGAATAAGAAACCAGACCCCGAGCGGAGTCATTTCCAGACGTGTGTATGTTGCAGCTGCAGAGACTGGGAAGGTTGTTGACATTTCACTCTATTGTGGTCTTGCGGTGTTCCGGATGAAGGACCAGCCTCTCGAATATGACAGCAGCTTCGCACCTTCGCCAGACGTCATTAACAGAAAAAGTTTGTGAGACCAACAGACGGACGGACACAGCCTGACTGCTCACAGTCGTTCATGCCTTTTGGCACTGGATGTTGGCTCGGCACGGGTTCAAGCAGCTCATCAACTATAAACTGTCTGTGATCATGAGATACACTTGGCACACCTCCCTCTCCTCCCTCTCCCTCCCTCTCTCTCTTCCACGTATTCTGCAAATACTACTACATACATACATTGCGGGATTGTGTGTGCACATATGTGTTTGTACATGCTTGTCACAGGTTTTTCCTTTTATTTGCAGAATGTTGCGAGTGTTTGTTTACCTTCAGGGCATACCTTCAGCTCTCTAATGTGCACAAAAGCCTGAGGCACAGCTCGGGGGTGCCGATCTACGTCCATCAGCAGAGGCGTGCGCTCGCGTGCATGCACGTGTGCGTCTGTATCCCATGCATGCAAATGTTTGTATCTTGGAGGGTGAGTGATCACAGGATACGTGTGATTGCCCATTGTCAGCTTCCTAATGCCAGTTAACACCTCATAACAGGATGAAACACTGTCACGCCCAGAAAAGCGTTTGACAGGGAAGTGAGAGCAGAAAACTCACATGTGGAAAAGGGTGGGGACAGGATGTAAAACATCTAAATTGCGCTTCCTTTTACTTGGCTATGCAGAACACAATGAAGTCATATTCAAAGTAGAAATCAACACAAAATTTCAAAAAAGTCTTAAGAAAATTTACAATTTCTTCTCTCAATATCAAAGTGTTGAAATTTGCCACATTAAACTCATAAAGGTATAATTGTGTATTTAAAAAAATGACCACAGAAATTTGCTTCTGTGCTTCAGAACTTGTTCTACAAATATTTGAGATTTGTTTTTTGTTTTTTTAAGGCAATTTTTCACTCGATGTTTGAATCCTGTTGCGAACATGTAAACTGCACATATTTCAGAGCTATCATGGGCCAAAAGTGAAACAGAAATACGCTTCCCAAGACTGTCAAACATTCAGAGCGCAATCACACTCCACAAGTTTAACATTAACAGAAAGAAGCACAAACACAGTGACAGCCCTGGACGCGGCCAAACAATCCGGACGAGCAGCGTGGAGGCATGCATGCAGAGCACCTTCGACTCAACATACCTAAATTGGGAACATGTTCTGTGGAAACAGGTCACACTCGAGACACACATGCACACACACGCTGTGCGCTTCCACATGCGTGTGAACCCGCGCTCGTGCAGTGTGTATTGAGGCGCTGCAGCCGATTGTATTTCCCCCCGCAGCAGCTGATACTGTAGCCGCTGTGACCGCCTGCACCTGTCGCCGTGCGTCAGAGCTCGCGCTCCGCGCACACACCGCACGTACGTACACGCCGACTTGAAAGCAAACGTGCAAGTCGAGTCTTCGTGAATAACCCGGATGACTGAATAAGCACAAAAAGCCCTCTGTCCCCCTGGGCTTCACTCCAAAAGGTTGGAAGGTGCAATGTCGGGAGAATCACGTTTCCCAGCGCTGGTCCAGTTGTTGAAGAGGTTGTTTCAGGCAACGCTTTTCTAAATTTCTGCCAAGGTTATGGAAACTGTATCAATGGCACTCTATGGCTTCCTCTGTAGTGCTGCTTGGCTACTTTACAAATCACTGTTTCCATAATGGATGTTTGATCTACGCCAGCACCAAGAGGAAGGGTTTGCAGTGCAGCAGTGGCACCGTGAAAGGAATGAGAGATCTGGCATCCATCCCAAAAACAAACTGCGTCCACACTTCTCTTGTCTCAGGGATCTTTGTCAGTGATCACAAAATGCTTCAATGCAATGATTAAAAAAACTGCAAAAGAATTTCCAGAAAAAAACTTTTAAAAAACACTGGTAAACAGTGCTAACTTGATGAATTTGTACAAACAATTCAATTACAAAATTTTATAGCTAATTAATGCTTCAGCTATTTGTAAGACAAAAGGGAAACATTGTCTAGCATAAATCTAACATTTCATTTTCTTTTTTCCGAAATTCACTCTCATTACACGCACGCACACCTAAACAACAGATTTAAACAGCACAACTTATTTAAACTTCATTCTTTTACTCACAAACATCTGGAACAGCACAAGAATAAACATTTACAGCAATGAGATGACACTGGAGGTAGAACATCGAACACTTTCCTCTGGGAGAGAGCTACAAGCCTGAAAACTCACTGTAGCTGCAGCAAAGTCAGTTTCAGGTTTGTTTCTCTCAACTAAGAAACCAAGATGGACACACACATTAAGATAAAAATATCCCCCCCTACTCGTACTATTTTCTTTTCTTTTTTTTAACAGGGACTTGTGCGCAATTGCAGCCTATACTCGAATGTAATGTCTAAATATATAGTTATTATTATTATTATTATTATTACTTAAATGGGATTTATTCAATACGCATGCAGTTGTCAAGAAGAGTAGATCTCAGTTAATCAGTCCCTTCTGATTTTTTTTCCCCCAAAGCACTGGATTCTTCTGCATTTTAAGACTTTGCTCTCAGAAAGAACAAGTTGTTGTGAAAGCATCTGAAATGTCGTCACATTTAATGATATAAAAAACATGGAGAAATAGCTTTATCTCCCGTTACTTATTATATCCATGCATGAAAATGCAAAACAGGCACCTACTTTAATATTGGGGAAATAAACATTTCTTGTAAAAACCAGATTCACTCAAACACAATAAAATCTGGAGGGACTGATTAGTAAGTTATTTTTACCCTCTATGTGGTAATCATTGGCCCGTAAAACACACAGTTAAACTACAGTAATCCAGGTATCATACAAATTACAGTAAATTAGAGATATTCAGTGGCATGTCTCAGGTTTGAAATTGCACAGTCACGATAGATTCAACATACATTAAACAAATGTAATAATAAAACAGACACATGTACATCATATTTACAGAAAATAACCCACAAATGCTGAAGCGTTTCCAAATGAACTGTCTTCATGCACGCAATGAGAGGATCTTGGTAAAAATGTAGCCAAATCCACCTGATTTATTGATCAAAATGCGGAGATGGACGAAAAGCAAATGGTTTGAATACATTTCAGTTTCAACTTCAGTTCTTAAGAGCCACTTATGAAGTCTTCACCTGAACTGATCTTTTTGAAAAATAAGACATTATGATGCAATTCAGTCCCAGCAGATGAAAGGGATCCCCACTAAGCTCTGTGTGACCAATAAAACTGAAATTTCTCTGGAAGGAGGGGAAAATGAGGAGAGATGGAGAGAAAACTATTTCCTGCAGATGCATGATGAGAGAAGCAAAACATATGATAATCAGCAGTTTGGCTCTGAGGTGTTCATTTCATATACAACTACAACAGCGGTTTCACGGCTCCGGAGAGGTTATGAGGATTAGATAGAATTGGAATGGAAAACAGTAAAGATGTTTTTTCTTTATGCTCAATAAAAAGACTTTGAGCCCCGGGGCAAACAAGCACTAGTTTATTATATCTGCTTTCGGGAAGCTGTGGATGTTTGTGTGGCGGTTTAGCTGCTGACGGAAAAAAAAGATATTAGCAATGCAGATCAGGAGCTAAATGGCTTCCTGCCCTGTGAGTTTGTGTAAAACACCATGTTGTGACTTGAACAGCCTCAGTCCTGATGCAATGGGGCCACGAGTCGCCTTGATTTGATTTCTTAAAAGGATCATTCTTAAATATACATTCAAGCTCACCTGGAAAGCCAGGGAAACAATTCCTCTCTACATTATGACAGATGAGATTGGAAAAACACAGCATGTGTCACAGAAGTATGCGAACAGTATCTTTCCCCTGAGATCTCCCACTGGACTCTCACTGAATCCTGCATCACATCCCTCTTGATCCTCGTGAAAACATTTAATGTGTAACATCATTATTATGTTCCTATTACAGAGCCTCAAAAGAATTCAGTCTCTTTATCGTTTGTCACTAAACTCAAATTTAATGAAGCTAATAATGTTTTTTCATGAGGCAGTTTGTAGCTAACAAACATTTACTGTGAAACCTGTAAAATATCACTTGAAGGTCTGCATCAAACTTCGTGTAAAACTGTGTTTACTTGTGTAGCTGCCTTTGTGATTTACGCTGTTGAGAGAAGAAGACGAGCCCCAGCAGCAAAGCGAACCAGTGATCACAAGGAACATCCAACAGGAAAATCTCTCTACCTGAACCCAATACAAACATCGTTTTACATTCAAGAGATCAGTGTTTACAGCGCGGGCATACACACACACACACACACACACAGAATGAAAGCTATTATGCTACTTGGTCATGCTATGGAGGCGAGGTTTCCCTTGCTGTCCCAGGTAGCAGAGCTGTTGGCCTGCCAGTTACTGAGGGAACCTGGAGCCACGTTCAAAACCTGCTCGGAGCCAGACGGAGGAGGAGCCAGGGTGAGCGAGCTGTCCTGAATCGAACTCTCCACGCTGCCCCTCCACCGCGGCGTCTGCTGGCTCCCGACGCCGTTCGAGTCCCCTATCGGCCTGCGTCGGGTTTGAACGTATCGATCTTTGTCTCTGCACCATCCCCATCCTCCTCTGCCTCCGTTGCTCCGGCAGCACAGGATTTCCTGGAAGGCGTGCCTGAAGTCGGGGCTGCGGCAGTAAATGAGCGGGTTGAACGCCGAGTTTGAATATCCGAGCCAGTTGAGGAGCCTGAAGGGTACCGTGATGTTCCCCAGATCCAGGAAGGTGGTGAGGATGTTGAGAATGAAGAATGGGAGCCAGCAGAGGGTGAAAGTCCCCATGATGATCCCCAGGGTTTTTACTGCCTTCTGCTCTTTCAGGCAGAACTTAAGACGCTTTGTGGCAGAGTGTTTTCCTTCACCTCTCCCTGTCCTCGCTCGGCTCTCCTTCCCATTTTCCTCGTCGCCTTCTGCTTTCTGCATGCTCAGCCGGTCCTCTCCTGCCGGCTCCCCCGCCTCTGCTCCCGTCCTCAGTTTATTCATGGCGGGGCTGTCGTCAGGATAAGTCATCTGCGCCGTGTAATGCAAGTTATACAAGTGCCTCTCTCTCCCCCTGATTTTCTCCAGCTGCTTCTGAGCCTCCTGGAAGACGCGGGCGTAGAGGAAGATCATCACCACCAGCGGCAGGTAGAAGGAGACGATGGAGGAAGACACGGCGTACGCCGCGTTGGTGTTGAACTCGCAGCAGTCCTCGGCCTCCAGGCACCGGTGGGCCTCTTCATCCTTCGACACCCACACCCTCAGGTAGATGGGCAGGAATGAGATGAGGGAGGCCACGGCCCAAACCGTGAGCACCACGGCGAAGCCTCGACCCCTGTGCAGAGGCAGGAGACGACACAGAGCGCACAGGTGATTCAGAGAGAAATAAAGTGCAGATTCTTTTTATTCAGAGGCTGAAATTTAAATGTGTGAATCTGTAATTCTAAAACTCTTAAACAAGACTTTCACCCCCAGCAGCCAGCAACAGCACAGTGGGCGATAAAAGCCATTATATTACAACTTTGTCTGATGTTCGTCCTTTGTTTGATGTGTACAAGCGGAGCAGTTTCCTCTAAAGCGAGAACCAGGTCCTGACAGGATTCCTGAGGGTATCGTTTCCAGCTGGAAAAACAGCCCTAAATCCAGTCAGGAGCGACCCCCACAGAAGGGGAGGTCACGGTAAACAGCGGCGACCTCTGATTATACAAGACAACTGGAGGAGTCGTTAGGCGGAATGAGTCTCTTTACAGCGACATGAGAGCGTAATGAAAGCATGAGCAGTATTTTCCCGGTCATCTGATCCAAAATCTTCATTACAGAGAACAATATTAACGCATCCTTCTCTAAAAGTCTCAAGAAAAAGTGTAATTCTGTACTTTTTAACAGGTTATTCCCCAAAATTCTCATAGTGCTACCAGGCAGCCTCCTAAGTACGAAACAATCATCCTTTGATATAGAGGGCTTTTAGTGTTTTTATAGCAGATGCAGCAGGGGTCGAACACGGGGTCACCTTGTCTCAGAGCGCTTAAAAGGAAAATAAACTAATTCAGAAGCAACGTTTTTATGACACGGGTCTGCAGGTGAAGGAATACGTTCATGTGAAGCTAAACAGACTTAATCATTACCATCACACCACTTAAAAGGTTCAACTTTTCTAGAATGTGGAACCTCAGGTCACGCCAATAAGCAGCGCCACAGCGAATTGCTTTAGACACCGGTTCAGTCTGCAGCTCAACATGTCGGATTCAGTTAAAGTTCATTCTTTTTCAGCACTTAACTCAAACCTTTAAAGCACTTTAAGCCAAACACGTGTCGTACCTGGTCAGCAGCGTCGGGTAGCGGAGCGGGGACGTGATGGCGAGGTAGCGGTCCAGGGCGATCACACACAGCGTTTCTATGCTGGCCGTCACACACAGCACGTCGGTGGCCGTCCAGAAGTCGCACATGAAGTTCCCAAACCGCCAGACGCCCAGCAGGATGGACGAGGAGCCAAAGGGCACCACGACCACTCCCATGATAAGGTCGGCGACAGCCAGCGAGGCAATGAAGAGGTTGGTGACTGTCTGGAGCCGCTGGAACCTCAGAATAGCTGTAATCACCATCACGTTTCCTGCGCACAATAAACCATATCAGCCGTCTGTGTAAGGTCCATCTCGGCTTCTAATCACTGAACCATCGACTGAGTGAACTGACAGTTTTACAACTCACCAAAAACTATGGCCAGAACCAGAATGGCCATGGCGACGCCGAGTAACACCAACTCTGCTTCACTGAACTCTGAAGGTCGAGCCAGGGTGGCGTTGCTGTGCTGAGACTCGTTGGTCTGTCCCGACACAGCGCTCACACCGTCCATGATCTACAGCCACAGCATACACAACCGCAGAGGTCTGGTTACGACAGGAAGAGACAGATATAACAACTACTGCGTGAGTTTAGGTGAGCGGGATAGGGTTATGTAAGGACACTTCATTTGTCCCACAAGTAGGTTCCTGATGCTGTAAAAAAAACCATTAAAAAAACAAACTAATCCAGAAACAATGATTTAAAAGGCAATAAAATGCAATTTACAACCCCAATTCCAAAAGAGTTAAATGAAAATGGACAAAGCAAGTAATGGATTAAGATTTTCATAAATCCATTTTTATAGTCACAGTATAACAGAAACCGCATGTACTTTGTTTTAAAGTGAGACATTTTTGCTCTATGAAAAATAACAAGCTTAGATTTTGATGGATCGCACAATAAAAAATGAGCATTGAGATAAAAATGATTGGACCTCATTCTTGCTGTAAGATTTAGCTCCTAAACAGTCCTGGCTCTTCGCTCTGTGTTTTATGGTCTGTTTTGTTTTGTTTAAACGTCTGGACTGAGCACCGGTTTAACACCCAGCGTCTTCTCCTGTGAAGCTCTGCTGCTGTGATGGATTCAGTGTGTGGTTTAGTATCATCCTGTTGAAATATGTATGGACTTCCCAGAAAGAGAGGTTTCCTGGAGAGGAGCGTTTGCTGTTCGAAAACCTTCATATACTTTACAGCACTGGCCTTTGCAGGCGTGTGAGTCGCCGCCATCAAACACCTCGGCCTTTGAACTGACTCCGGCTTTGAATGTGGAAATTATCATTTAAAACAGTCAGTCCTCCTCTGTAAAGGTCTGGCGTACAGAGAACATCAGCTCAGCCGTGACTCACAAAGTCTGTATAATCATTTAATGCAGTATGAAATTAGTATGAATTTACTGCTAAATGAGAAATGCACAGAATAAATAAAACAACTTGAGTCATTGTGCATGGGAATTGTTTATAGAGTTGAGACTTTCAAGAAAGGGTGGCTTGTGTTTGAGCGTTTGTTTGCCTCTGTATTTGTAATCCACCCAGTGATTTGCTGCTTACGGGATTTGTAGTTTTCGGGACAGGCTGTACTGTGTTTACAGACAGAGCGTGGTGCTGTTCAAGCTTTGACTCCGGCTTTACTTCCTCCACGATGATCTGGATGTCTTCAGGGTGGATTCAGGTGAAGCGTCGCGTCATAAAAAAATGTTTCATATCAGTAGTATAAGCCTTTTGGTCAAAACGTCATTTTATGGTTGCTGTTTCGTAGGTGTTTCTTTTTAAAACCAATTATAACAAAATACTGAGTGAAGACTCTTAGCTACAGCAAAACAACACACTCAACCATAAATTAAAAAAAGGTCTCAGGTGTTTCTGCCTATAAGCATGTCATGACAGATGAGCCTGGCCCCAATGTGTCGCTGATATAGATTGTTTCACAGGGATACACCAATTGCATTTCCAGGGATTATTTCTTGCAAGCACCAGTAAAAACGAAAATGAAAGTCATTTAAATTGGAGCAACAATATTGTGTGTGTGTGTGTGTGTGTGTGTGTGTGTGTGTGTGTGTGTGTGTGTGTGTGTGTGTTCTACACGATTGTACACTGTGAATTCAAAAAGCACAATTACATGTTTCTAGTCTTAAGCTCAGTTTTCAAGTGTTTCTGCATTTCTTTCACAATTGTTTGCAATTGTGAGCAGAAATATATATTATTTTTTCTCATTACATTTTGAAAATGTGGTGTGTTATTCTAATTTTAATGCATTTCAGTGGAATGATCTTTTTTTAGCTTTTCCTGCATAATGCCACATTTAAAATGAAGATCGATTCCTTTCTAAATGAATGGAATAACATAAAAATCCCATTGTATATCAAAGTGAGCATTTCATGAAAGCCAAAAACAACTTGATGCAAAATTCAAGACAGGGAAAAAAAACTCATAATTTCTGCTTTAAATAGTTTTCTTTTCACACTAGTATCTGTATTTATACTGAAGTGGAGGAATGTGTGTGGTTTCCCACCTCTGTACGTTGGGTGGTGGGTGAGAACTCGCCTTGCCTGTTGTGAACATATGTGCTATTTAACATGGGAAATTCACTCCTCCTCCGTGTTATCGGTTCAAGGTATGCCTCTGAGACTTCCTTCTGCATCGACGCCCTACATTTATGTCCTCTATTGGCATCTTAATGTGTTGCTATTCCATCGTGTCCTCATGTTCCCCGTAGTAAAAAAAAAGAGCATTAAATCTCTTTGTCTGAACCACCAATAGCAGTAAATAAGAACTAAAGGGGCTCGTGAAATGCTACAGAAATGCCACATGAACCTATGCAAGGACACACGCCTCATTTGACGCCCAGTTTCACACAACAAAAGCACATGCACTTTTTTTTCACGCCGGGCAGGCTGAGCATAAAGCCTCCTCTGTAGCAGCCGCCTAACTGACAGCAGACACATGGTGATCCTTGTTTGTCATTCCAACTGTCCATGTTGACACTCACGAGGCAGTACACACTGTTAAATAAGCAAGCGTTAGAGGCGAAGCAGACATTCTGCAGTAGTGCCGGTCCGAGCTTCCCCTACCTGCTTATTTCACAGGTGTCAGTGTGTTTATTCTGGCATTGCTTTTACATTAAAAAAAAAAGGTAAAAGAAATTATGCTGGCTCAAGTTTTTTTTGACAAAGCTTGTTTTTGGTGAACTGCATCATCTGCATGCCTGTGCTCTTAGACTTGTATGTACACTGGCTTTCTTCCATCACTATCACAACATATATCACTGCCAGCTGCAAAGAGGCGCTTTTATTGAAATGTTTATCGAGAATCTCTGTGGTCAGTGTGCAGTGTGTTGAATTTTCAGATGCATTTCAAATGCCAGAAAAGAAAATCTTGAATACATTTAAGTTCTGAGAACCAGAAAAGCCCACAGTGCCATTACATGACACTGCTGCATACCCACACACTCATTCTGAGAGTCAGTGACCCGAAAACACTGAAAACGTGTCATCATTTGGAAAAATTGCATACTTTAAATATCAAATATAGTAATTTTAGAGACATGTGTAATTAAGCGCTGGCTTCTTCCATGAGGCCTATCAGATTTTGCATTGATGACCTCGGCCATGGGGTCTCCTGCTGACCCCCACCCCCACCGATCAGATCGATAATCTTGTTGGTTGCCTGCATCAACACTGAAGTCAAGCTTGCAAAACAGCCCCCGATGGTCTCCATGCCTGTGCGGCTGACCAACCGCGCCAAAGGCCAACGATCAAACACACAAGATAAACTGAGACGCAAAATCCCGACATTCAGGGCGAGTGCCGGTAATCACAGGGAACACGGCAGCGCGTGTACAAAGACAAGAATGAAGCAACAAGTGCGCGTAGTACACAAAGCAGAGAGAACACCCAGCTTTTACAGCTTTAACTGTGCTTAGAGGGGTAAACAGACGTCAGTAAAACCAAACTGTTCTCAAACGCTCCAGTGAGACGCCTAAGAATGCTGCTGGGCTAATGAAATAAGCCAGAAAGATTAAAAAATAACAAAAAAAATAAAGAATTAACAAGACAGGGTCTAACTTAAAGCTGTTAAAATGAGTATTTGATGAGGACATTTTTTTTCTCTACCGGCTGTTAGAATGAAACAAATATAATCTGAATGATTCCTTAAAATATCTGAAATGCATAATTAAAAAAAAAAATGAACTAAAAAAACATGAAGTTTTAAGTGACAGAAACATTTAGAGAGAAATATTTTCATTTTTTTGTTGATTAATTTAACTTACCAATACCTGGAATTAAATCTTTCACACTTTCACTACTCATTACACTAAAGGCTGAGCCATCATGAGGGAATACTGGTTTTCTCAGATATGTGCGCGTGCGCGCGCATGCACGTAAATCAAATTTCGGATTACAGGTCGTTTTCTTACCTCCAGTCTTTATTCTTTCTCTCAGTCCAGTGAGTTCATACTTCAGAAGCTTTATTTTCCAGATAAAGACTCATCGTGTTGAGTGTTTCTGCAGCTTCCGTCAGTCACTGCGCGTGAAACTGTGTGTGGAACACACACTCTCTCTCACACACTCCTTCCGTTCCCACACGTGTAAAGACACACTCTGAGCCCTCCACCACACTTGCCCCTTTGAGGCAGCTGAGCTCGTGAGCCTTTTTATAAGGCAGCTCCCGTGACATCACAGCCAGACAGTATCCAATCAGAGGACGAGAAAAGAGCTTTTAGAGAGGATCATATATCTGCAGTGTCCAGAAAGCTCCACATCAACCTGTCCCCTCCAGGAAACCTGCAATTTTCATTAAAAAAAGAAAAAAAAAATCACTTTTTTTTTTTAATTAACAGTGGCTTGCCTGTGTTTCTTTCCACAATTTTTCCATGTTTCTTCCTGAACTGTAATTTCTCTGTCATGTCTCACTCGGGAAAGGCAGCTCAGTTGATTTATGCTGTTTCTATAATTTGAAGGAAAAATAAAAGCATTTTATCAACATTTCAGTTTTATTTGCAGTCAGTAGAACCCCAGAAAAAAGTGTTTCCTGCGTTTTATGACGATGTCATGAATGATACAAAATGTGCAGTGAATGGAGAATTCTTCCGTTTGTCCTGTGAGGCGGTGAGCATGAGTGGGTGGTTATCAGGCTTCAGCAGAGGTCGAGTCTGAGAGGCATTTAAGACAGGCAGGTCAGGGGTCTCACTGCTAAAGGACTGGCTACGCTGTCACTGACAACCGTCAGTATAGATTTTGATGTTACGTCAAAGCCTGCTCCCCATTTGCAACCGCTGGACAATGAGACGTTGCGTCACTGGGACAACTGGACTGTTATCTCAGCCGAAGCCGATTGAGCTGCCGATTTCAGCCACACAAGGTGGTTCACGCTCCTTCACGTGAAACAGAATCATCAAGCAAAATTTGTGAAAATATTGAGAAAGCTGTATATGAAGGGCGAGCGTTACGTCGACACGACATGCAGAGAGTCCATCCTAAAAGCAGTGAAGCGTTTCCACACACCGCAGGATGTCCTAGATGAAGGTCTGAGGCGATCTCAGATCAGTATCTCTGAAAAAAAAAAAATTGAACAGAGTGTTCTGCGCATTTATGCCGAAGACAAACCACATGAAGGCACCAGAAGCTTTCCACACCCGTGTGGTGCAAGGTCAACACTCAGCATGCGAACAGCTAAGCACAAAACAAACATAAATAAACCCCTGACGCTGCCTGATCAGAGCCGTTCAGTATTGTCATAGTGGGAGATGCTTGTTCTTTTTCTCAATGCAAGGTCACTGAAAAGACAGTTTTAGCAAATTGGGTCACGAAACATCCAATTTCATCAGTCCCAGAAAGCATGCTAAATAAATTTTTATTTATTGTTATTATTTATTTTTTTTATATTGTCATGTCAAAGGTGGACCGTGGGATGTTGGACCCTTGAAGATATTTCCTGGAAGTCTGGTCATGCTTCAATGGAAATGGCCTGATCTGCTGTGAACAGGCTGAGCTGTTGCACCATAAGAAATGTAGTTTCAGTCATTAGAGCAGGTTTTCTTGTAATTTGAAGGTTGGTCCTGTCCATACATTGAAGTGTCCTTCTGCAAGGCCAAAAACTCCAAATTGCTCCCACAGGAGGTTGAGGACCAAACCGAAGACGCTCGTCTGTGCATGAGTGGGTAAATGGGACTAACGGCGTAAACGGCTGTGAGACTGCAGGAGTGGAGAAAATGAGCCGTAAGAGTGAAATGCAATCAGCAAAAATAGGCGTCTGGTAAGAGTTTAGATGAGCACTCAGAAAAAACAAAAAAGGGCAAGAACAGGAACAAAGATGTTACCACAGGACCAGCTGAAGGCTGCAGAGCTGCCAAACATGCACGCACACTCACATACACACACAGAGGAAGTATGACTTGCAACATTTAAATAGACATGCCTGTTAGGGGAGTTAGTAAGGCTAACATGTCTGTAGGTGTGTGTGAGGGGTGACTGTGTGTTTTTGCTCTGCCGTTCACCAGTTGTCATCGAGAGTGCAGTGCAATCAACTGTAACTGTTATGGGCCCCAGGCTTGGCGACCACGTTAACAAAAAGAAGTGTTTTATCTGTAAAACGGAGGTAGAGCTTGAGAAAATCAATCACAGATGCACTAATGCCATTCCCAAATCACGTCTGGGGCTGGGACCGGAAGTTCGTCCGCAGAGAGCATCAGGCCAAAGGTTCCGCTTTCCAAAGGTTTTCTCAGTTACTCACCCATAATCGCACAGGACCACATTTACTATAAATAGTAATGCCATGATGTTTGGTGAGAACATTAATAATAATACCAAAATGTGGTTGCACATTTGGGTGAACCACATAACCCTTCTCAGAATGGAGCGAGTCAAGGATGGACTGACTGCTGATTTTCTTGAAATCATATTGTAGCCATCGACATGCATTAGTATTATTAATGATAACACCAGATGTTTTATGAACAACTGTGAGATGATGATAGCTGATGCCATATAAAGGAGGAACCAATGTCCAGTGGAAACAATGTGAGGTTCAGACATGCTGACACCAGGAACACTTTGGGTTCATTTACAACCACAATCTTGCAAAAACTCCCGTTAAGCGTCGAGCTTTGCCATTTATTCTACATCCTTCTCCCAGATAATCAGATTTACATGCACGGTTTGATGTGTTTGACGTCAACAGATCTCTGGTCAAATTGTCCCACTGTGTTTCTCATCACCATCATCAGGTATTTCTGGCACCAGTCACACTGTTCTGTTTTTTTTTTTTTTTTCAGATTTTGTCCAATTCAGTCCTCTTCTGCCCCTTTTCATCTGCACTTTTCTTTTTATGAAATTTTTGGGGACAGAACTTCTCAGCGAGATCCATGTGGGCATAAGGACCGATTAGCGATCGCACACTGCGCGGCCGATTGAACATCACAGTTTGCGTTCGGCGCCTGAATCAATTACGTTTCCACCATCCAGCACCCTGCAGTCTTTCCTCTGACGGCCAAAAGTGCAAATGCGAGCCGCCTGCAGTAGGTTCATCCGGAGGTTCTCGCGCCTGCAGAGGAAACCACAGCTGTTACCACGAGGAGCAAAAAGCAGAGTCGGCATGACTGCTAACAGCAGAGGTTCCACCGAGTCTGATGTCCGTCTTGTTCACACAATATGTGTGTGAACACCACAGATGTGTCGCCCTTTGGGGAAAAGAGACACAAGGCAGTGAGAATAGTGATTTCCTCAGATCCATCCAGTCCAAACACATTCCTTTCTGTGCCTCTTCCTGTCTGTGACCTATCCCTTCCTCTATCTGTGCACATCCTCCGCTCCCTGCCACACCTTCAGACCCTGACGTATCCATCCTTTCTTCTCAGAGCTCTTCCTCCTCATTAAAGCCTATAACCCTTCGTATTTCTATTGTTAAAGAGAAACTTCCCATCGACAGGTTCCCTTTGGCCTGGCGTCATCACTGCATCAGCTTTTAGTGACGTTAAGGGAGGAGTGAAATATTTTGGATACTTACCTCAATATATGGAGGAAAAAAATGTTTTTTTTTTTTTTAAATAATATGGTTAAGAGATTGATTTTTTTAATGATACCAGAAACTTTTAAAGCTGAAGCAATGAGATTCAATTCACTTATAATGATTATAAAGTATCTGGCAGTTTAAACTTTCAAACAAAGTTCTTTACCAGAAACCTCTAGCTGAAGTTTTCTGCTCACTGCGGGGCCAAGGCAGAACGGATGGGCCAGAAACAGGGAGCGACAAGCAAACAAGGCGACAACACGAGTAAATTCGTCAATGTTTGGGCTCTCCAGTGTCTCATTATTATCTCCTGTCATCTCAAAGACTCTGTGATTTCAGTGTTTGCGATGTTGGGTTTTTTTGCGCAGGAATAAAATGAGCTCCTGTTCCACCTGTCTGGTGCCGTGAATCCTCCTCTGGATAAACCATCGCAGAACACACAGAAGACGATGGAACACACACCAGAGTCACCGTCTGAAGTCAAGCTCAGGCAAAACACATCAAGGCAGGGGAATCTCAAAATGTGTGACAAAAATGATGGAAAAATAAGTCAATAAGTGTGACATTTGTCATTTTGCAAGCTAGTTTAGCAACATGTCCTCAAATTTGTTTTCAGGAGGTTAAATCACGTTAAATGAACATAATTACAGCCTCATCAACACAGTATTTTTTTAATAATTGCATCTTTTGTAGTAAAATTCTGATATTTAAAATGTTTTAGAAGCTCTGTTGGAAAACATCCTTCCCGAGTTCCCTCTGAAATGTCACTTCTTATGATACCTTCTCAATATTTAGTCACAACAAGGCTGACATTTTTATTCATCGTCTTTTGGCATTTACAGAAATTATTATTATTATTATTATTATTATTATTATTATTATTATTATTATTATTATTATTATTATTATTATTATTAATGTCAATCAGCATCAGCGCTGCTGTTGAACTTTATTTTGCCCCTAAAGCCACATGGACACACCAGGATGATAGATTAGTGATTTATGTCAAGGCAGCTCGTTGGCCACCAACGCCTGTTATATTATATGTGATACAGATGGATAATTCTTGCGTTGTACCTGGTTGTGTACAAAAGTGAGGCCTTTCTGCCATGACATCTGCTCCACTTTGACCAGGATTAGTTTATGTTCCACCAAGCTTTGTTTTCTAGGGAACTTTATCAGTGTTTACATTGTAAATACATTGTGTGTTTAACATAAAGCTTAAAAATAAAATATTCCAGAATGAAAAAGATGATTAATTGCCAATAAATCCACATTCATATTCTGTTCATGAATGAATTTATTAAAAAAAACAAATGTAAATTGCCATTGTAGTGCGTTGTATAGTTCAGCTGGATGTGGTGCTCGGTATGTCCTGCGTATCATGTGCATCTCGTCCATCGACAACAATGTTCAGCTTCCTGTTGTTACTTCCTACATCTGCTAATCGTTTTTTTTTCTTTAGAACTTCTCTTTGATAATGGAAACAATGATGACGGTATCGCGTTATAATATAAACAGGGCTGAGGGAATAGACTTAAAGAGAAGTGATTTGGGTATTCAGATAAACACATTTGCAGCAATTAAATATTTCAATCTGATGCTTGGTAGCATTTTTAAACAGAATGTTTTGGAGATGGAGGGTTGGAGACACTAGTGGTATAAAAAGCAACATTTTCCATCCGTATATAATCTGAGTGTGAGAGCATGATGTTATCTACTGCAGCTGTCGAAGTGCTGAAGTCAGCAACTTCCAAATTAAACATTTCCGCACAAAACCTATACTTAAAAAAAAAGACTCCCAGATGATTAAGTCATACATTAAATGAACTGCCTGAGAGTCATTACAGTTATTTCATGAATAATCACTCAACCATTAAATCACATTCCTTCTCTTCAGTCCCACACAGACCCCTTCCTCTTTCAGTAAGAAATAGTATGTCTCATCATGAAACGTAGTATGGAGGCAAAAAGTAAAGCCTATTTTAATATTCTTGTACTGATTGTGGTATTTTATCATTGGCTTAGACAGTTGGCTTTGTTACAATATTCTCTTTTTGTATTGATCGTGCATTGGCTTTTATCATTTAATCCATCCATTCGGTTCTCTTCAATTCTACACACAAAATCAATTTCCTTTGAAGGAAGTTCTTCAAAATAATAGAACATTTTCTTCTTATCTTAAAGAATACAAACATCAACATATCCAAACTAACAAATCAGCATACGGAAATAAAAATACAAAAGTTAGACATATACATACACACATTGTTATTACTTTTCAATAGGATGTATCTGTGTTTACACTCAAAATCGAGACATTACACACATTCCCATAATTAATATAAACACACCAGACATGATACATGGTAGCTTTTGAGAGCTGTTCATACAGGAAATATTTCATAAATGAGTGCATCTCTTTCCATTTTGTCGCTCCCATCGCAGACACAGTTTGTGTTTTGACAGCCTCGTCACAGCTGTCCGGCCGGGCAGCTGTGACGACAGATGTGGTGATTAGAGGGGTCGTGTGAGGTGAAGAGAAAAATGCAGGGTCACAAAAAAAAAACAAAAAACTCTGAATCCGTCTGATTGAGAGAATGAACCTGAGCTGCGCCGCTGTTTTTAGCCTTCGCGCAAACGCTGGCTTCATGTTATCATCCCAAAGTTCAAATATGTGGGTATTTACGTGTGCGCTGACAGGTGTGTGGGGGTGAAATGAAAGGCCTTTTTTGACTGATCAGGAATGAGGAGAAACATAAACAGGCTTTCTGCCGATCAGCACTTTCCTTTTCCTTCCCGCCTCCATCCTTCCATCGTTGCTGCCGTCGTTCACTCACACTCATTCATTTTTTAACCCCTCTCTGTCGCTCTCTCTGCTTTCCATCACAGCTCCCTCCACTCTCACGTCCTCCCTCCCGTCATTCACGGAGTCTCTCCCCTCCTCGCCGAGCTTCTGTCGTCTGCTGCTCATCTTTCACCGGTCCTCATTTTTTACCCCACGTCCCTTCGTCCCACTTGCTCCATTCGTCATCTCTTTATAAGTACTGTTGGTAATCAGCCGCCAGCAGCTTTCTTCACCCCTCTTGTGGATGACCATTGCATCAAGTGTCCCTGACAAACACCGTCAAGCTTTTACAAGTGGCCGTTTCAAGCCAAAGATGAAGTAATCCCGTGAATATTTTTCAGTTAGAACTCTGGTAACTATTGATGTCGCCCAAAAAATGACATTGTCACTCTTCAGGTCAGCACAGTGGTGGTTTCACACTGGATGGCTGCTCTTTGGTCAGCCGGGATTCGAACAATAGAATCGAGTCATTCTGGTCAGGTGACACGATTGGAAGTGACGTGAAGTTACAGGCTTCTCCAGAGTAAAAAGTACAAAGGACGTCGTGTCCGATCGTTGTTTGACAATCTCACTGATACGGAGCCAACTTTCTAAAATCCAAGTTGCTTTCTCATACAGACCCTGGAGGGTTGCCGCCTCATATTTCAGATTTTTGCCTTTAAAGTCAGAGCTGAAGTCAAAACATTTGCTCCAGATAGTTTAGACTATTTTGAAAATATGTAACACTTGGATTAATGTGATGCCTGCGCCTGTTCTCAGTTAGCTAGTTTTTTATGGGCTGATAAATTATGTCAAATATTGTCAGAAAATGTTCGAAGCTGCCATTTTTTTTATAGCATAAACAGTTCAAAACCCAAATATGATATCAAATGTATCATATATGACAATAAACATTGATAATACAACATTTATGATGTAAAGAAAGTTGAAAATTTGGTCTCAGGGCATCATATTTAGCTTGAGTCTGCAGTTTGATCATGGCTTTATGTTAATGAATTTGTTTTCAGTTATCATTTCACCAGTTCTCTTTGAGCCTCCCTCTGTGAGGAGAAGGAAATGTTCTTTTTTTTTTTTTTTTTTTTTTTTTTTTTTAAACAGAACAGACTCAGAGAATTCCTGTCTGTCCAAACACAGCTGCTTCATCTCCTCTGGAAGAGAGCTGATGCTGTAAAAAAAAAAAGAAAGAAAGAAAGAAAGAAAAAAACCACCAAGAATCGCCTCCACACCCAGATTTCAACCTTGTGAGAGACAGAGGGAAACGACACATCGCCAAGGGTGACGTTCAGGCTGCTGCTTCACAGCAAACGTCAGGTCCACAGCGTGTGTGTGTGTATGTGTGTGTGTGTGTGTGTGTGTGTGTGTGTGTGTGTGTGTGTGTGTGTGTGTGTGTGTGTAAGTGTGTGTTTCAACAACATGTTGTGAGCTTCGAGCCATTCACAACCGAATTGTTTGCCTGTGCTGGCTTTGAAGATAAATGTCAGCGCGTAATCTCCACACTGTTATCACAGTAAGAAATCACGGACTCGGCCTCCTGTGTGAAAAATGACCCCGGCGATAGAGCGGGATAACAGACAGTGGCAGATGCCCCGGCTGAAAGATGGTCACGATAGCCATCATCTGATACGCTGGAAGACACACACATAATAAAAAGCCCTGAGACAAAATTACGAAGCGTCTTTTGATAGAGTTTGGACCACGGCGGGGGAGGAACTTGTTATGTTCAGTGCTTATCTTACTCTCCGTGGACACAAGGCGTGGTTTGTCGTTTATTAAAGGAAAAACAGGAGAATACATTTTGGTTTATCAGCCAAGCCTTAATCGCTCATAAATCTAAAAATTTGGAGGCGTGTCCTGCAACCTCTGAGCTCCGGATTGTGATTTATTAATAATAAATCTGTCTGTAGAGAACCGGCTCATGACACCCTGAGCCCACTTGTGACCCTTTAACCATAGGAAATGGAGTAGATCTGTTATTATTAGTCGGAGGCACACAAGCACACTAATACACAATGGACATAACCCTACCTTCAACTCATCTCATTTCCTGACTGACAATACCCACAAACACACACGTACCAAGACTTTTTTTTACTTGACCTACATTTTTTTTCTCTTTAAATGGGATGAGAGTCCTCACAATGAGACTGCTTGTTCACACCGGTGTCTCTGCAATATTTAAGAAACCACATCATGACTATCAGAAATTTTTATCGTTCTAAATCCACTTGTTTAATGATCTATTACTCACACTATGAGTCAAGGCAGTTTGATGGCCACCTCCACCTGTCTGCACCCCTGCTGGCCCCTGACGGAGGAGGACGGGGACCTTGCACGGCAGCACTGTTTCAATATAACACAGTTTTACTCATTCTGTCTCTGTTTTACAGACTGATGTCTGAGCAGCACTATGAAATCACAATTCAACAAATTAAGCCATTGTTTTTTTTCTTTTAAATAGTCCGCTGATTAGGAAGAAGGTCATACATGTTCCTTTGCTTCTATATCTTGGTGTGTTGATGAAGAAAAACACACTTAGAAGATCATGTGTTCACTATATTTCACTCTTACATAAAGAAAAGAAAAAAAACACAGTGTGCATACATATTTATAACTAAGACCTTGCAAGAGTGAAATATAGTAATATTAACAATGCAATGTAGTAAGCCTGACTGTCTGGAGTTTGCATGTTCTATCTCTAAAACCTGTGTTACTCTGGGTGTGTGTCATTGTGTGATTAAGTGAGCCAATGAGCGAAAGCTACTGATCACGTAAATCGCTGACGCTGCTGAAGGAATGAAGCCCGCATTGCTCTCACTTCCTCACATCCAGATTCATTACATGGCCTATATCGTTACCTTGATGGCTGCACGGTGTCACTACGCCCTCGGGGCGGTGACAGGCTCACTGCTGTGGTATTTAGGGTGCTGTTGGGCCGTTGTGCCACGCTTCCTATAAATTCTCTCGCTTCCCCTCCAAGAGGATGTGTCTAATTGTTGCACTGGCACGACACCATCTGCGTTTGCTTCATCTCTTGTATTTTTCCTGGTTATTTGCTTCCTCGTGTGATACTTTTGCACGACAGCAGACACAATGGGTCAAGTGTTTGTCCTGAGGCAGCGGTGTCCTCCTGAAGATGCTGTCACACAGCAGTCCTGCTGGTTAAGTGTGTCGTCAGTCACTTTTGTAATTTCTAGATTCGAATGTAGAAGCAGAAACGTTCTAATTTTCTATCACCCACTTTCGGTGAGCCTGTGCTGACTGCAGCCTCAGCTTCCTGTTCTGGTCCGACAGCAGTGACATCCACTGTGGTCTTCCGCTGATGGAGCTCATCAGCCTCAAGGTTTCACTCCGACGTCGTCCAGTCAGAGATGGTTTTCTGCACATCTGGGTTTTGAAGGATGTTTATGTGGTTTAACTCTTATCTTTCTATCGTGTCAGAACCCGTCTCCTCTGCCCTCTGGCACCAACAAGGCATCTTAGCCAAAAAATCTGCAGCTCACAGGAGAGTTTCTCTCTTTCTCAGTCAGTTATCTGGAACACTGCGGATGGTTGTGTGTGAAAATCCCCGGTCATCAGAAATGCTCAGACCAGCCCTGGTCTGTCTAAACACACACATGACCGTCTGAGTCCCGAGTGTTTCAACAGGTGTGTCTAATGAAGCGGCTGCTGATTGTGTTCTGACAACTTGAGTGGATTTTTGTTTACATCTCTGTCTTTTATGAACTGCTATGTGAGATATGTCATCTTTCTTGTTAATATCTAAAAGGAACAATCGTTCCAGCTTCCTCTCAGACAGACAGACAGACAGACAGACTGGTCTGTTCAGCAGCAGCAGCCACTTTCACTTCTGGTTCTATTCATATCTCTTCTAGACAACAGATGTGCTCAGCATTTCCTCGTTTTTAACAATATTGACGTTCTGAAATGAAGGTTATGGCAGGTAATGCATGACGTCTCTGCACAAACAGGGTTTTTTTTTTAAATTTATACCACACAGCACAGTTGCCAATAATTGCTTTTTTTCCTTGAAAGCATTTTTCCGTCGGGCTTCCTGTGCCTTTAAAGGCAGACAGGCCTGACAATAGGTCATTCATCACACCTGGATGTCCCCACATACTCGTAAAGTGCGCGTTATACATCAGCTGACATATTGTTTTCCAGGGGACCTCTGATTGAGGGCATCAGTCCAGATCTCAAAGGTCTGACCCGGTGAGTCAGAAGGCAGCAATCAGAGGCAGAAAGGCCTCCGACTTACGGCAAGGGATCTACCCAGCACACCCAAACCTCTGCTGCCGATGAGGAGGAAAACTGAGTCACGGCAGAAGCCCAGAACTCGACACAATTCAGCACATGCTGTGTTTAAGTGCTTTCTGACTTCATTTGTTCAGCGCTTGAAAGAGAACCATTTTGCTGTGTTTTTCTTTCTTGTGCAAAAACATGAGCAGGAGGTCTTAGGAAGTGACACTGGACGCAGTGCGAGCCTGAGCAGGAAGTATCCAGCACATTGTTTTTTAGTTATAGGGAAGTGAGCCGTGACGACCAAAAAGTTAATCGTATAAACATGTTGTGTTGTTGTAAATGAGAAGCAGCGAGAAGAGGAAAAGTAGAGCGAAATGTAGAGCGAAAATATGACATATTGAATTTCTAAAATTTTCCAATAAAACATAACTGACAACTCTTTCATGACATGCAGTACCAGAATCTTTCAGTATTAAATTGTGTGTATTTTCCTTTAATCACAATAATTCAGTTCAACAACATTGACTCCATGTACAATTTAAATGCAATTTGATGAACATTATGCAAAAGAAGCAATAACAAAAAACGAAAATTGTCATAGAAAAGAAAACGTATACAGAGTTATGAGGAGCATTGTGGTCAGTTTATAGAGAAATGCTTTTTCCGCTTCCAGATTATGACCACAACAGTGCTCACTGGAACATCAGAAATCCTCCTGTATCCAGTACCATCCCTGCGTTCTGCAACAGTAAGGTTATAAATGTCTTTCCATTCACCCATCATGAGATGTTTCTTGTGTGACGCCTTGGAGGACCATATCATCAGTTGGGACTGAACCAGCTGAAATTAATTTTCACTGACAAGGGACAGGATTGCTTTCCAAATACTGGTTGAGTTCAGCTGGTGTCTGCTTGCCATGTTGCATCCCCCATCCTTCATATGTACAATGATTTTAACATGTATTATTTGACATGTTTACACATAATTTATGAATATCTATGGCGTGTTGTTTGATTTCACGTTGAGAAAGAGCAACTGTTGTTCAGACACACACTGCCCTCTGCTGGTAGTTTGCTGCAGTTACAGATTTCTTGTGCTCACACATGAGAGCAGCTGAAAATGACACGCAATTTGAAAAGGAAAAAAAAAGCATATTAAGTTTGAATAGCATAAACTCAAAGGTAAAAGAGGAAGCTTTTAAAGGAGAGAAAGACAAATCAGATTATAAGACAGACAAGAATAATTCAGAAAGTTAAACATTAAAAACAACAACATGAAGTATAAAAGCAAGTTGTTCACTCTTACACTGAGAGCCACTGATCAACCAATTCAGGGATTTGTTGCTTTACACGTGTGAAGGCCCATTGGGAGTATCAGGACCATCTAACTGATCGATACACGGCACCTCCAGGCTACCGATATTTCAGAGGAATGGATTTTCAGTTTCATACATCACAGTCAGATAAAGGACCAGAGAGTCGGGCAGAGGAGATTAACACCACCTCTGAATTGTGTGGTGGTGTAATTCTGGCCTCAGGCAACCAGATCTGGTTCAATACTGTTTTTTTTTGTTTGTTTTTTTTTTACTGAGGTTGCATGCTCTCCCTGTATGTGAAGCAGTATGGGTTTCATTTAACAGTCCAAATACATGCATTTATGATGGAGTGATGGCTCTAAATTGTTTGTTGGTATGAGTGTAAATATCTATACGTCTGTATGATGGATTCAGGACCAATGAGATCATTACTAAACAATAATAGATGGACTAGATGGCAGTGAAATTATGACATATTTTCATTTCGTGCTATAAGCTGCCAAGCTTTATGCTTAAAACAAACTTAAAAGCATGTGCCAAGCCAAGCTAATTTGCACTTGAAGCTACAACATTTTGAATCATGCTTGATTTTCTAATTAGCCAATATATTCATGCAGACTTCAAATATTGACGTCTTATAAAAAAATCTTGCTGAAGAACAATTTCATTGACTCAGCTTTACATCATGATACCTACTTCTATACTGTTGTATTCTATTTACTTATTTAATGTTTTATTAGTATTTCATTCTATTCAGTGTCAATCATTGGATATGGTTGAATGGGATATTTCTTAATTTTAAAGCACTGCATGGTTTATATTGGCTTTAATGTTCCTGTGATCCACTAACACTGTAACTCAAATGCAAAAGTTCTCCACACATGCTGCTGGTTGCACTGCGCCCCCTGACACACAGCTGCAGTAAACATCTGCTCCTCATCCACAAAAGTTTTTATCCAGTTCCAAATTTCTGAAACTTTATGGGCCCTACAGAAGGGCCAGGGCCATGAATTTTACATAGATGGATTGTCCTTTAGTAAGGATCCATTATTTGTGCAGCGCAATCGGTAGATCGCGCCCATCGCCCAAAAGCTCCGGACAGAGAACATCCGTCCTGCACCTCTCCAGCTCAGACACTGCTGGGCGCTCTTGCTCCGTACTGTCCGGCTCCAGAGTGCAGAGCCTGAGCACGCCGCCTCCAGCCTCCCTCCCTCCCTCCAGCTCCGTGCAGCCTCACACCGGAGCGCACACCGCACGGGCACGCACGCGTCCTCCGGAGCGCACTGAGCGTCCAGGGCGGGATGGATGGACGGACGGACGGGTCCGCAGCAGACCAGAGACCCTCCAGAGCTTCCCGAGAGGGAGAAGAGGGAGCGCACGGTGCGAGGAGGAACAGCACCAAAGCGCCAGTTTCCATTTAATTCCTGCTTTTACGCAGGGAGGAGCGGCGCGGCGATCCGCCGCCGGACGGTAATCCTCTTGCCGGGCGGAGCAGGGAAAGCCCTTCTCCGGGCTGACAGAGTGAGGGAGGCAGAGTTTGAGGCCGGACACACTTTTATATTTGATGCCTTCTTCCCGCCGCCGGAGGCTGAAATGAACTGACGGAGAGGGACTTTTCGTTCGGGCTGCAGGGATTCCTTCCTCTCGGTATCATGAGCGGACCGACAAAAGGTAAGCAACGTGGATGGCGCGCGCGCGCACGTGTGCGTGTGGCCCTGATCGATACAGCAGCGTCCTGGGAGGGTTTAAGGTGAAGTAGACATAAACAGCCCCTCCAAGAGTTTATTGATTACTAACTCACTTATTGACTCCACATTTCATCCTGCCAACGAGGTTTTTACCACAGAACGAAGGAAAAACAGGCTGATGTCGATACCTGTCAACTTTCAGCAATATTTTAAATTATCGTAATTATTATTATACTGATGTCACATATCTTTGTAATTCTGATCACGCATTGATTCATTCTCACAATAACCTGATCAAATTATACTTTATTGGTAAAATGCTCAAAAATGTGTTTTATTCAGGATTTTTTCAAGAGACTTTTGTCATTTCAGCGTCTTTCTGTGTGGAGTTTCATGTTCTCCCTGGGTGTATATGGGTGTAACTGTCTGTCTCTCTCCTGTGATGAATTGGCGACCTGTGCATTGTTTCATCCGCCTTCCCCCATTGTCAGCTGTGATCAGCAAGTCAGGGAAAGTGGTTCAAGAGATGGATTGATAGTCGGGAGAATCTGTCAAGACTCTGCAGATATATTGGAGAGAAGAAGCTTGTTAATCCTCCTCAGAGGACGAAAGAGTACATCTTTGGTCGACCCTGTGCCGAGGCACACCCATATTAAAATGCCTCTGCATCTAAACGTAGAACCACGGGACAGAGGTTTTTTTTTATGAATATGAAACCACCAATTCCCAAAATCTGTTTCCCAGAAAATCATCAGCAAAGTGGTCTGCCGACATGGCACCATGCCTTCTCGCACAAAACATCAAGCGTCTGCCTTTCAGTTTTATAGCCTCCCTTCTACCTCAGGGAGATATTTAAGCTTATAAGGCTCTGATGGGGCTCCGCTCACGCAATTACAGCCTTGTCAGTGTATCAGAGGAGTTCTGGCTGAGCAACTGAAACCTCCCCAAAATGTCTCTCACATAGCAGAGAAGCATTACCTACCTGAGGTCAGGGCTTGAAGTCAAAGCACGTCAAAATGCTGTCAAACAGAGCAGAATGAGTGGCTTATCTGACTTTGAAGCCATTTAAGGGAGACTTGTGGAGAAATGTGACGCAAAGCTGAAATTCACCAAGCTCGTTCCGTCTTGTTTTTCTTACTGAATAAGGTAATAAAGAGTAAAAAGCAGAACGTGTGACATCTGATGCACAGATTCAGTCAAGGGGCTCAGTGGGCTCTGAGCAATGGGGTCGGACCCTTCGTCGCAGGGTAAGGCGGCTCGGGGCATCAACAGGAGAATCAGGAGGCCTGTAGAGAAAACCTGTACTCACGGAGAGAACATGCAAACTTTCTAGTTTCTGGACGAAGAAACATTATTTGATTAAAAAGCCACTTGAGCCATGACAAGATGTCAAGACGACAAGTTTCTTCAGTCCATCTTCTCCCCAGCCTCGTGTTGTGTTAGCTGGATCCCGGTCAATAAAGCCCAGTGGGCAGTCCACTATCACACACACAGCGACTCATTAACCAAATGAGTGTGTTGATGTATTGTTAGAGGAAGACAGATTACCTGGGAAAACCTCCACGCAAGCTCAGGAGAAAGACACCTTGTACCTGTGGTTGTGACGCACCGGTGCTGACCACTGTGCCACTGTGCCACTGATTCTGAACTCTAAAGAGAATCTATAAGTGACGGCAAATCAACTATGATGGTGAATCATTTACAGTACATACAGTATATGTACAGTATATTCCTCAAACTGGTACATCTACATCACTAAACACACACACATTCAGTACACCATCCACACACAGGTGGTTCAGATCTTGGTGTCTGTTGTCCCAGTCCTTGTGCCGCCATCTGGCTACAGAGCCAGTGCCAGCTTCTGCGGTGCATGCACACACACACACGCACACACACACACGATGATACAATTAGTTGGGAAACATTTTTGTCCCAGTTTTCCTTTTTTTTTTTTTCTTCTGAAAACATTTATAGATCCTGGACTCTCTCTGCATCTCTCCCCCTGCTGTCATCAGCTTAACCTGCCAGCTTGTTGTGTTTGCTGCGATTGCATAATGCTCCAGGATGCAGCAGCATTAACTGTAATGTAATTGATTTCAGCGGAGTACAGTAGGATTGCTCAGTCTGGTGCACTGTGTGCCGAGTACATCTGACAGTACTTGGAAATCAAAATCTGATGGTGCGCCGGCGAGTCAGGAGATCCATTCAGTCCTCCGCTCTTCTGCTGTGTTGTCCTGCGATGGCAGAGACGGAGTGTGCGTGTGCACGTGTTTCGACAGCATGAAGAAAAGGCTCGTTTCGCTGAGAGGGGGATTTGACCAGTTTCATAAGTGAGGATAAAAGAGGTGTAATCCCATTGAGATCCCCGCTGACCGTCTCTTTCAGTTCTCTGATGTTTGGTGCCGGTCAAGACTCAAATGAATGCAGGACTTAATTGGAATGTGCATTAAATTTATCAATAATTTAATTGTTTTCCCTCTGAGATATCCAAAACATACACTGGCATTTTCACCCATTTTCTTCCATTTATTATAAATTAAACATTGTTTTGTTACCTCAAATAGCACATGTAGACAGACTGTGAAGTGGCAGTTGTCAATTCAAACTACAAGACATGACTATTGCCTTGTTCTTGGCCCTGGAAAATACCCACGATACACTAAAATCAGACCACTGACCCACAGTTGAGAATCACTGACTGATAATGTCCTGCGTTCCACCTTTTTCACCACCTAAAGTGTACTTTTTGTCTTCCCACGATTAAGAAACAACTTGCACAAGCATAGCACCTTCCAAAACATGCATGTTGGGTTTCACATGCATACGCTGTGCTTTGGTGCAGGTCTGCTGGCGGTGAATGAGAGCTGTACTGACACCAGCATAAGCTGCCACGCTTGACAGGAAAATCTCTCGCTTGTTTTCTTCTTTATCGCACTTTGATGGGACGTTTGAAATCAGTTTGATGGGAGACAAAAGAGGCGCGCCGAGGATGACAACAAGTGACATGTTTTTTTTTTTATGCTCTCCTCTGCCGGCAGTTCAGTACCAGGCGGGTCTCTACGGAGGGAACAACAACAGCGGCTCTCCGCTCTCCAGCCGGGGAAATTCGCCCATTGTGTGCGAGCGCTGCGGGGAGGTGTGCCGCGGCGAGGTGGTGCGCGTTAAAAGCACCCACTTCCACGTAAACTGCTTCACCTGCCAAGGTAAATGTAAAGAAGGACGCACACTGACACACACACACACACACACGGAGACACGCTGTCAGGCAGTCAGTAAATATTAACATTTCTTCCAGTGCGCGCACACACACGCCCACATCGGCGTTCGTTGTCCTCTCTCATGCTTCGTATTGGTTTGCTTTCTTCAGCGTTATGGACCGGTCTCTGTGTGGTTTACCACCCACATCAATCTGCATAATTAAATATTTAATAATTACCAGTATCCAGACAACAAGGAACCAGCAAACATTGATTTCACTGATAGCTTTTGTTCTCACTGAAAAAGGAAGCTGACCTGGACTGAGCCAGTTACAGCCTCTGTCACATCCTGAAAAAAGAAATCTGGGATGTCGAGGCGTCTCTAATTAGAAAAGAGCGCTGTCACCCGAGACCAAAGGAAAGGTGCAACAGTGAGCAAAGGTGAAAAGATGTTTGATCTTGAAGTTTGTGAACAGCCACTGCAGCTCAATGATGGGAGTGGAGGAGCAGTTCCTGATCACGCATTAGGCTGTTTTCAGTGTTGAAACCGTCGGCTCTTTGGGGAAAGTAAGAATAACTTGTGTTTTCCTTCGGTGACTTGTCAGTTTTCTTTATCTGTGACAGTGTGTGACACTAAGTATACGGGTGTTGTGTAGATATCCACATTTTGTAATAGCAGTGATTGTTTTTCATCTGAAGTGGTTATCACTGCCATCATTTTTTATGTAATTAAGATGTGGATAATTCTCTTGTTTATTTCTCTCCTTGATACTGACCCTTTCCAAAAAAATTGGAATATCATGGAGAAGTTTATTTATTTCCTTAATTCCATTCAAAAAGTTCAATTTTCATAGATCATAGATTCAGGGCCCACATTTTCAATGATTTCAAGTATTTATTTTTACCTAATTTGGGCTTCGAGCTCATGAAACCCATGAAAACATGAATTCAAAGCATTAGAATGCTGTGAAGAAATCATCATTTACTTCTCAGTTTTTGCAGAAAAAAAGACAGAAATTACTAGCGAGCAAAATATGGCGTTTTGCATGTTAGACCTGGAGCACACAAGGGAATCAAGTACGACAGGTCAGCACGGAACAAAGAGAGAGACGCCGCTAAATAGGCTTAGATCGGGAGACCAGACACAATAGGTAGATGGGATAATTGAGAGATTGAGGTGACATGAGGTGAGGCAGACAGACACAGGTAGGATTGACGAAGCGCACAGGGAAAGACGAGGACACAGAGGGGGATGGGAGACCCAGCCAGGGGGCGGGACCCAGAGGGTCCTGACAGGCAGGGGCCAGGTCCTGCTGGAAGACGAAATCTGGAAGAAGGAATCATGAAGTGAAAGCAGAGTTGACCGACACCTGCACTGGACATTGCACCCAAATCATGGCCAATTGTCAAGTTTGCAGTTTTCCCCGTATTGAAACGAACTGAGATAATTGAACCAAACTGAAGCAAGTTAATGACACCTGGGGAAACCTGGGTAGCTGCTTTGAGTTTAATAGATGATTAGTGTGTGACACTGAAGCATTCACGCCCTGCAAGATTTGGGCTGATTTCTCCACGGAATTCTAATTTGTTGAATTCCTGTGTTCGTGGGTTTTATGAGCTGGAAGCCCAAATTATGTGAAAATAAACAAATAAATACTTGAAATTGCTGAAATCGTGGGCCCTGAATCTATAATCTATGAAAGTTTAACTTTTTGAATGGAATTATGGGAATAAATAAAGTTTCCCACGATATAAAAATTTTTTGGAAAGGGTCTGTAGTTTGCTGTGATCCCGTCCCTTGATAGCGTTCTGCTCCTACTGATTTTACGTTACCTGCTGTCACCTATTGCATAATGTCTTAAATCGGGGAGTGACATACCTCAGTGCTTTGTCTTCTTTTGTTGTAAGTATTAATATACTGCGGGATTTTATGCATGTGTGTGTTTGGTGTGAATGTGTTTGTGTGGATAAATTAAAATACACATATACATATAACCTGTCGATTGGCACTTAAGTCATGAAAATCTTGTTTTTCCTGTTATTTACATACTCATTCCTCTGAGTTACACAATATGTTGAGGTTTTGAAGATGTGTTTATTTTGGCTTTTAGTCGTTCAAATAAATTGTAATTATCAAGTCTTTTAATGGTTTGCTCAGTTGTGAAGCAGCTCCAGTACAGCAACGACTCGGCATAAAACCACATTGTGTCACTTTTATGGTACTGGTTGACAGGCAGGGTCTGTTCGAGCAGCTAAACTTCAAACAGCATTTGGCCTGCTGATCTCAGAAACGATCCATTCATCCATTTGGTAAAAAAAAAATTGATCCAGCTGAGGGCTGCAGGGTGCTGGTCGGTTCATCACAGGACAAACAAAGAGTGACAGAAATCGGAAACTTAAAATCCATTAATGAAGCATTCTAAAGGCATACGAATAGAAAACATGTATATCTTAAGACCCCAACAGGAAGAACTCGGTCCAGCGTACATTTAAACAGTAAATGGCTTAATAACGTCTACAGTCACCTCTGTTCTCTGTTTCTGCTGTCCGTATGTGGTGTGAGTGTGTCGTCGCGTGCGCGCATATACCGTGCAGGAGTCTTTGCTGCATGCGCGTCTTTGCACGGTTGAGTTCCACCGGTGAGCAGGTGGGACCGACGCAAACCGGGGCCTGAAGAGTCAGCAGCGAGCGTCGCGGTGCAGTCAGCAGGTTTGCAGCTCGCGGTCTAACCGGCTGCTTACGCGGTGGAATCGTCAGTCGTCCAATTCACTGATCGTTTGCTCAGTTGATGTTTACTTCTTCCTGAATTATCACTGAATGTTTGATTTCAAAGTATTTAATATTTCAGAAAGTTGATCTTGCAGAATGAGCTTAATGACTGTTACTAATGGACCAAAGACGGAGCGCAGACATCAGCTGACGGAGTCCACAAGAACCAGATTGTCAGCTTTTAGTACACAGATGTCTGTGGGGGCTTTTTTCTTCCCATGGTCATTATCTGCTCTTCTTCTTTCCTCCCACTCTGGCTGTCGGCCGCTTGTCTCATGATGTTTCGGAGCCGTGAATGTCAGAGAGCCACAATGCATCTCTGTTTGGTAAACAGTGCGTTCGTCTGTTACTGTGGCTGTTTGGGAGAGAGCGTTTTTCCCAGTAAGCAGAGCAGAGCAACGGCGTTGCTCAGTTTTTGTTTGACTAATAAGTGATGTTAATGATCTGTTTGTTTTTAGGATGAGGGTTATTGTTGATAATGTCACATTTAAATATTCTGAAAAGCCTGCAACTTTTTAATGGCTGCTTATTATAATGCAAATTTCAGACACATTACATTTTCTTCCAGTATGATTTTGATGAAGGTCTCATGTACAGTTTTGCATTTTAGCCTTGTGTGTTACTTAATTAGATTTTCAACACAAAACACGCATTTCCTTCATATTGGTGACTAAATAGGTTTAAATATGAGTGTGTGTGTGTCTTTACTCTGTGATGGTCTCTTGACATGTTCAGAGTCTAATCTGTTTTAACCCACAGTGAGCTGGAATCTTCTGAAGAAATGTTTTAGGAAGAATTGAATTCATCGTCGTCTCTGTTATGATAAAGTCGTGGGAGGGAGGTGATTGCGGCACAGCTGAGGCTCATGTGGGACTGATCACCTCTGTCTCCATAAAAGGAGAATAACACACACACACACACTCAGAGAGGCTGACATATAGCAGATGAGCCCGTGGCAGGAGGCTGAGCTGCAGGCCTGGGAGTGGTAGCAGGGGTGTGTGTGTCTGTGTCAGTGTTGATTTTGATGGTGATTGGTTCAATTAATAAGGTGATGGCTGAGGAAGCTGTCTGCCACAGAACCCATGAGCGGGAGTGTCACCTGTTACAAGCGGATTTCCAAAAACTGTTTGCTGACCTACATTTAGCTGCTGCGCTGAGTAAAAAAAAAAAAAAAATCTCATGACTTTTTAGACTGTCATGAAGTTTTCAGACATTGTAGACTCTGTCAATCTGCAGTTTTAATCTTAAATCACAATAGGTCTGAAATTGGTTTTGATTGAAAAGCCTCTCCTGAATGAATTCTCCTGAATATTTGCTGACATGCTGGACACACACTCATCCTGTGGGATGAATCGGAACAGCTTTGATCCCTCATACAGACGTGTTTTGCCTCCGTTCTGTTGCCGCTGACGTCCATTTCAGTCAGATCCCAGACTGATGAGCTCTCCTCTTTGCTCCTTTCTCCCCGTTACCTTCGCTTTGATCCGCCCGTCCGTCCTCATCACGCTCGTGCAAATGCAAACGAGCTCCGTCTCGCAAATCCGTCCTGTGTTGATGATGCAAACAGATGAGGGGAGACAGTGACAGGGCGGCAGATGTGTGCTGGACGGACGGATCGATGGCCTCATTGATCCCTCCCCTGGGCCCCCGTGTCTCATCCTCCACATCCTCAACTCCCTCACTTCACTGCCTGTTTCCCTCTCTCCTCACATGTGATGCTCTTTCTCAATTCTGCTTCCTCTAATCTCTCCCTTGACTCCTCTCTTGCCTTCTTCACTTCTCTCCATGTCTCCTCTCAGCCTCATGTCTGAAATAATCCCCTCGTCTGTTCCCGTCTGCTCTTTTCTGCTTGTACACTGCTATATTAACACATACACATATCTGACCTTACAGCATCTCTTTTGTAAAGAATGCTTTCAGTTATTACCGGGAAAAAAAATGACAAAAAGCAGAATTTGTCTGATTCTGTGTGTGCAAACATTTGAAGCTTTTTTTTCAGGTAGCAATTTGCACCTCAAAGGAGAACCTGAGCCCACTAATTCATTTTAGATCGATCAGACAGCAGCAGGTGCCTCATCTCCTTAAAAAAGATGGAAAACACCCGTGTTTCCAGTAAAAATATGACCCACTTTGGGATGAGAGGAGTTTTTATGAGATATAGCGGGAGAAAAGCCTGCGCATTTTATCAGAATTAGTGTCCGCTCTGCCTCGCAGACAGTCGCGGATTGCCTCAGCCTTTCTTCAGAAGAGACTTCAAGGACAAACGATGGAGCGCCAGCCGCTGTATCAGCCCTGCGTGGCAACTTTCTTTTTGTGTGTGTGTGTCCTCGGATTTGAACAGTGGGTCAGAAAGCCGGTGTTTTTGTCCACCACTGTTTGCCCTCTTTTTATGGGTTAAAGCGAGCTAAACACACAGAGAGGAGACAGCGGACATGTGTACCGGCAGGCCTCTTGGATCCCTCGTTTCTTGCATCCGTCTTCATTAAGTCTCTTGTTCTTCAGTCTGTTTTCCCTTTGCCTCGACCAACTTCTGGCAGTAAACAAAGGAATCATTATCTGCTGTCTCTGTGTCAATTCTCTGTGTTTGCACATATCTGTGTTCACAGTTAAAACACTTCAGTCTCACGAGCTGCAAATCTCTGTTAACAGATGTAGAAGTATTTAAATACTTCAGTGTTTCTGATGAACTGCAGTTGAACCGACCCCCTGATGAACACAAAGGAGGATGATAGGAGGCGGGTGAGGGAAAAATAAAACTAATGGAGCAGAGGCTGAGAGAGGGAGTAGAGTGTGGGATAAATTAGAGCATTATCTTATTTATCAGTTAGTGTTTGCTGTATTTATTTCACCCCCAAACCCACTTTTTTTTCTTTGGTTTTTCAGAAAGTTACTATTCTCCCTTTCATTTTGGTCTCGATTAGTTGTCCCAACAATGAAATCTGTTAGTTGTATCTCTGAAAAAGTGATGAATAATACATTTAATAACTAGAACTGTCTTCCGTCATAATGAGCTTTATTTTTTTAACCTTGAAAAGAAAAAGAAAAAACATTAGCCTCCACGTCTTTGCTGCTGAAACAGATTCAGCCCTCTATGAAATGTTAATAAAATGACCGTCTGTGGTGAGCATGTTGTTGGTAAACACTACTGTAGAGCTCTGTTAACAGGTAATTTCAAGTTTGGACTTTAAAAAAAAAAATCCCATTTATTGTTCCTCCTCACCCTCTCTCTAAGGCAGCGCCCAGCCACCCTACGAAGGAAGCTCATTTCAGCCACTTGTGTCCGGCATGACCCAAAGCTCATGACCATAGGTGAGGATGGGAGCGTAGAGTGACCAGTTAATCGAGAGCTTCAGCTGCCTTTTAACCATGACAGACTGATATAACGACCGCACCACCGCAGACGCTGCGCCCATCTGCCTGTCGATCTCACGCTCCATCCGTCCCCCACTCGTGAACAAGATACTTAAACTCCTCCACTTGAGCCAGGGTCTCTCCGCCGACCTGGAGGGGGAAAACCACCTTCTTCCGGCTGAGGACCATAGTCTCGGGTTTGGAGGTGCTGATTCATCGCTTCACACTCGGCTGCAAACCGCCCCAGTGCACGCTGCTGGTCCAGTTTGGGTAAAGCCAAAGCCTGAAGTGTGATGATGAACTCTGACCTGAATCTTCCCAGTGATACGACGGTCTCAAACACAGTTCATTATCACTTGAAGAGTATGACAAAGCTTGACGTCTCAGCGGCGTTTAAAGAGACTAATCCAAGTATTTGTAAATAAGACAGCTGGAGCTGATTAAAAAATCTACTGCTCCCCACGAACAAAACAAAGATAGACAGAGTTGCACAAAATGATATTAACACACACACACACACACACACACACACACACACACACACACACACACACACACACACACACACAGACAAAGTCATTAATGACAATCAAATGCATGTTTTAAAACTGGATGGATGAATGTGGGCAGGATGGGGCTGGATAAATTATGTCCAGTGTCTCTATCTGTACGTGCCGCAGCAACGGCAACTGTGAGTCCAGCTTCCGGTTGTGGTTGTTGACTTTGTGGTATTTTTGTTTTTATGTGACATCCCTGCAAAGCAGGGAAGATAGTAGAGATGCATCTCCACATAATGACAAGAAAAGACAACAACAAGCACATAGAAGTGTTTTTTAAGCACTTTTTCTTGAAATTTCTGGTGTTACATCTGTAAAAAAAAAAAAAAAGACTTCCCATATTGTATTGTCATTGTTTACTAAAGCACAAACCGCTCAGCAGCTGCCTAAATCCTAACACCTTCATTTTCAACAAAATGGGTCTGTAAAAAGTGTAGAGCAGCTGTTTTGTGGAATCTGTTTCTTATAGTATCACTGAGTCATGGTGGAGGCTGTTGTATAGAGTCTCTGACAGCTCAATGCGACGAGAAACACTCCATCTGGATGATGTCCTAACCCCGTGTCTCCCTGGTATCTCCATTCACCACCGCGTTTGAAAGGATAAAAAGCTCCACACACACCAGGAAGACCATAAAAGAGTCTCAATGAGAATATAAGACGGAAAAGTGTTTCCCACCTTTTGGATGAAGCTCATATATTTCCTGGATCAGCATCAGCAGCAAAAACATGGCCCATCTTATACTTGTCAGTTTGTTTACTAAATAAATCATTGTGTCCTCGATCTTTGTTCATCCAGCTCATAGGTTTCTTTACTGGCTTTGCAGCTGTTGAAGAAAAACACGTGAGAAACAAATAATAAAACAAGTACAGTTTGGGAAATTGCAACTTCGTGAATTGAAAACAGCACAAAAATCGATCCACAACAAATAATACATTTATTAATATTTGCTTCTGTGTTTTATTTTGAAGTTAGGGTTAGTCAGTGATCTGACTACCAATGCGATGGCCAGAGTGAATCCCTCAGAGGTTCTTGTGCAGGCTGGTCCTGGGATTTGTGGGCTCAGCGATGCTGCGGTAACAGATTGAATCAGGTCTGAATGACCGTCCAGATGGTTGGAGGTACTCTGACTCTGTTGCTTTTTTGTCTCCAGGATGGGAAACAGTTTCAAGTAGGTTATTTAACTGAAATTCTCCATCACAGAATTGCATTTATAGAAAATGTACTTAAAAACTCTTTTGAACCTTCATGAAAACATCCAAGAAAGCAAAACATGCTTTAATCATCACTCCAAGTTGAATATTTATATGCATAATAAAGACTAAAACCTCTGCACACAGGAGTCTGCAGCATCTGCCAGGTTCAATTTAGCTCCTGGAGGAGCCGGTTTGTGTCGATTCAGCATGTAGAGTTGAGGCTACATGTAGGAAATCTCCAGTTTGGAGACAACAGGTGAGGCTGAGGAAGGTTAGGGTGAGGTGGCATGGTCCGGAAGACGTGCTTGACAAGTCGGGCAAGAAAGCATCTGACAAGCCTTTGACCTATTTGAACATTGAGCTTCAGTCAGCAAGATTTGTCCGGAGTGTCCATGAAAGAATGAAATGTCGTGTGATAGAGGGAGAGTAATGGATGGCGGCAGGCAGGAACATGCTCATTTATATTCCGGGAGATGGATGTTGTGACATTTTCTTCTCCATTATAATTACACTGTAAATGTGTCAAATGAAATTTTTTGTTTAATGGAGTTATTTATGCCCGGGCACAGCCTCCTCCGCTACAAAGTACGTGATACAGACGGGCCTTTTTCAGATTAAAAAAAAAAAAAAAATCGATTTTCCTTTCAGTGCGGAGCAAGATTTGATAAAATGTTCTCATTATGAGTGATATTTTTAAAAAAAGATAAAAACACCAGATGGCTGAAGTCCAGCTCAAAAGAACAGAAAACCAGCAAACAAGCAAAAAAAGTGGTGTTACATAACTGACATGGCTTTTCATTTTTTCACAGCACTTTTAATTGTGGCACATTGGAAAGATGAGGTTGAGCAAAGCTGAGCAACTTTAATCGTTGTGAAGGGCTCTGAAAATGTCCTCCCGACTGTCAGAGGGCCTAACTGTCAATGAGCACACATTTTATGGCAGGTAATTTAATGAGAATTACTATCGGTAATTGAAGGTCTTAATGATTTTTGTCTTAAAATGAACTCGGTGAAACTGTAATTTGGGGCATTTTCAATTGAAACTGAGCTTTAAAGTGTTTAAAAATGCTGTCATCCTCACAATAATTCTTACAGTTTGATAATAAGCTTCCAGATGTGACCCTTAGGCTGCGAGTCACCCGTGTCTGCTGTAGTCTAAAAAAGAAAAATGGCTGGGTGCTCCCCCATCCCCAGCCATGCATCTTATCCAGAATACATTTGGAAACAATAAGTAAGATTTATTTCTCAATTTACATGTTGTAATTGAGCTGTAAATGTGAAAGTGTAAAGGCTCTTTGTGCAAGATGACATTTCACTTAGAAATAATGTTTGGACATCAGTCATGACGATGCGTTGTAGATATATAGACCTAATTTGCTCTAGTGTTTGCAACCTTCTTAGTTTGTTACTAAATCCATGTCTGATTGGCTTGAATGGAAGATTAACTCCTTATATTTTATATGTTTGTGCCTTTTAAGTGTCTGACTTAAAAACACAACTCTATCTTATTTAGAGACAGAATGTTAAAATGTGTCGGGATATGTAAACAGATCAAAATTAAATCATATTTTGAATAAAGACAATATTAAAATAGGCTAAACTTGTCATTGTGTAAAAAACAGTGATGTTTCCTATTATCGCGATAATTATGTAATAGCTTTTTAAGTATCAAAGAAAAAAGAATAAATTTGAAGTGTCCATGGATAAAGCAGATATAGAAGATAGAGACGGATTACATGCTTTATCTTTGGCCTCTTAAAGTTATGCAGCAGTGACATTCATAACAGACCACGAGAAACCTGTCAGGAGATCACTATAAAGCAGTGAATTATTAATATTTCAATTTAATCTTCCTGATTGAGACATTAAAGGAAGTGTAGTTATATTTTGGTCTTTATTGAAGACGGACAGTTTTTGAAAACATGACCTGAAATCCAAATATACCAGAGAGGTTTCCCCCTAGAGAGGCCAAGTCTGAGCAGCTCCCCCCGCCTCGTTTTAACAGCTTTTCGTTTAGACGGAGATGAACGTGTGAATCCCCTCGGCCCGGTGGGAAACGAGACGAGCCTCGCTCCTCAGCTCTGTTTGGGTGAATCCTCATTTTAATACGCGCTGTCTGCTGAAGAAATAAGACGACATCAAGAAATAAGGATGGCGGGCGGGTACATTGCGCGTACGTTTTTGAGACGCGTGCGTTGTTGTGCTTTACCTGAGAGTAATTTATTTGTGAGCGTGCGTCAGAGGAGCCGGGGCTCAGCAGACTGATAAAGGTCACGCTGACATTTAGAAGTTGTACGACAGCAGCTTCGCTTCATGTGGAGGACGGAGGGAAACAAGAAGCACCATTATCATGTTGGAGATGATGCCCCGGTGTTTACCGGCTGCAGGAAGGACTCGACTGTTCATGTTGGAACTGGATTTGGGCGCTGCAGTGGTCAGCGCTGTCGCCTCACAGATCGGCTCACAGTTCGAGTCCGCATTGGCCTTGAGAGGTTTTCCTTGCGGAGTTGGGTGAAGAAAGATTTTATTGCTAGAAATAAGACAGCCACATCTGGTAAAGAACGTTTCTGGTCTTAAACTCGCGCTGCTCAAGGTGAAGATCTGCATCCTGCTGCCGGAAACAATCCTCCACGATCCAACTCCGAAAACGCTGCGACGCTGTGTCGAAGGGCTTAAAAAGATTCAGTGTTTATGAATTTTCATGAACCTATATTTTATTCAGTATAGCGTATTGGAATGATGTTCAGTGTTGAAGAGAAAACAAAAAGCATGAGGACTGTTTGGGATGTGACAGCAGCAATGCACTCCTAAAAAGTTCGCAAAGCCAAAGAAAAAAAATGCAGAAAACAGAAGAAAAACTTCCTGAAGAGGCAACTGGAGCATTTTGCAATGAGAACAAAGGACAGAAACAGGTGTATTTCACAGAATGATAATATTAACAACAGCAAGGCTGCGCAGCCGAAGACACTTTTGAATTATCATAAAGTTCTGATAAGAAGATCCAGGACTGTTGAGCCTCTGCACGAATGAGATGTTTCTAGTTGTTTTTTATTTAAATTTTATAGAATGTTCTAACATTTTGGAGATTGCGGTGGGATAATTGTAAAGACAAGAAAAGAAAGATGCAAAAACAACAGCAACATAAAATCATTCTGACGTTGTCCTGACTGATCTTACAGAGCGTGATTAAAGTTTTGCAGACTTGCAAATCTGCCCAGCAATGACTGTGACGGGAGTATGAGTCTGAGTCTGTAGAAACAGAAACAAGCAACAAAAAAACAACACGGCGGACTCCTGACATCTCCTCTTCTCTGAACACCAGCCTCTGCTTTCAGGAGGATTTGTCTTGCTGCCAGAGGGCAGTTCAGACCGCTCGGAGCTGTCGCTTCTCCCAGCCTCTGTCAAATTGCTGAAAACCTGGTGGAATACATACACAAGCAGGTTTTTCAGTTTATTTTTGCAGTCTTATATAAGTGGAGAAAGTCTTTTCGATAACTCGGTGACCAATAAAGTCAATAAATCTTATTTTTGTCATGCCTTGTTTCTCAGTCGGGTTTATAACAGCCTGCGTTTATGTTTGCTTTACATAATCAGGCAGATTGTGTCCAACAGTTTACCTCAAGTATTTCCGATTATTGGGGCATTTTTATGGTCAACAGTCGTAGCATATAATTTAACTACAGGCAATAAGGTGGTGAAATGTGCAGCGAACAGCAATGGCAGAGGGAATATGCAGTCTGCACAACATTATGAGGCGACGACGTAGAGGAGAACTGAAAGTTATCGTGATATGAATGAATGGTCTTTGGATTCGGTCCCAGGATCCTGTCAAAAGAATTCCGTCTCAATGAGCACAGTTTACTTGTCTTTACGCCCTCTCCACATTTACTTTAAAGTCCTATTCTCTAACGCTCTCTCTGTCTTTGTCTGAGCCACTTAACACACCGGCTGGGATCAGATCGGATCCATTCACTCTGCTGGGTTTAGAGCCATTAGCTTAATTAGATACCAGACATTCGGTTCACTGTCAGATATCCTGATCCGTTGGCTGCCTTTCAGACGTCTAACCTACGGTACGTCCGGGGTTGTGTCATGGTGCCGCTCAGTGCACCGCAGTGTGTTTCTCCGTCGACTGGGCCGGACGCTTTGCAGACTGCGTCGCAGTGGCAGGTCGTGTGTGGAGCTGATTGGCTGAAGAGAACCAGCGATTCGTTTCATTTTGGAGACACAGAGGACAGAAAGATGGAGCTTGGTGTGGTGCTGTAATTGGCTGGTATTGTTCTAAATACTGTGAGACACAGCCGGTGGGAGCCGAGGGACCCGGCTCTCTGCCAACCGGAGCAAATCACGGCGGAGCTCCTCCAACCTGCTGAGCCGAGGCCTCCTCACCTTCTGCACAGCCGGACCACGGGCCATCATCTGGCTGAAGGACTTTGCATTTGCTAAATAAAAGCCATACATCATGCTGTCAGTGCATATAGAAGACGCAGTGTGTGTGACCACGTGCGCTCATGTGTTTCTTTTCTCGCACATGCAGCCGACGAGTCTGAAAGCGCATAAAAGTGAATTAATAAAGCAGACACAAGCAAAAAAAAAAAACTCTTTATTGCACATTTAAAATTCAATTTGAAGAGGATTCAGCTGTGGTAATGTAAAGTAGCATCGTGCTATAAACTGCAGTGTAATGTGTGAGCACAGAGCCTTACAACAACGGAATTTTACTGATGTCTTTCCTTTATTTAGGTGACAGGGACAAGGATGCCTTTCCTAAGCATTTGCATTTCAAATCTATTCTAATTCCATTTTAATTGTTTTAAACATTTTGTAGAAAAAAGATTTTGGTTGCTTGATTGAATATTGTTCATTTACAACACAAGGTAATCAGATAAAGACTGAATAGAAAAGTACTCAGATCAAATAGAAGTGAAGTAACAAACACAGGTAACAAAGTTAACAACTTTGCCAGTGAAGACATTTTATAAACGGTTCTCAGGAGTCATCCGAAGCTTCATTGTCCCAACGTCCAGTCGCGGTAATGTCCCAGATTCGCTTGCATGAAAACTTTTCAGACCCCTATCGAATAAATTGGCTGTGAAACTGTTGGATGACCAGTCAACTATTCCAGTTCTCTGTATTGTCTGAAACAGGCACAATCAAATAAGGTGTACCACATCATGTCAGGAGAATGAATGAACCATATTTCCTGTCTTTGAAATGCAATACATTGTTTAGCTTTCAGTATAATACATTTTTTTCTTCAATGTGAGGTTGTTTTTTTTTTTAAGTCATTGGCAGGAAGATGAAGGCTGAACTTTCCACCTTTCGGTTGGTGGATTTTAGGTCTCGTTGCTCCACGTAATCCTACGCTGACTGGAGATCAGTCAGACGGTCTGTTGTTCCTCTCTCGTTCTTTTTCTTGCTGAAAATTGTTGTTTGCTGTTGTGATGCTGAACGAGCGAGGAGCTAATCAGCTGACTCCCCGACTATGTTACATAATGAAAGAGAGTCTAAATGTCTTAAATGATTAAAACCTCGTCCACATGAGTTCAGCATATGGACTGACGTCCAAAACATACTCTATGAATTAAGATTAGACGGTTTCTGCTCTAATCCACAAAACCAGATTAGAGTATTAACCGTTTAGAGGTCAGAAAGGATAACAGATTGCACTCTGCAAATCCCGAATACACACACCCAATCGTGTCGCTGTGACTTTAGGGCACAGTTCTTATTCTTTGGCCTTTAATTGCTCCAACCTTAACCATCATTGTGGCGTTGCCGCACACGACCAGATTAATGCGTCTATAAAATATGTGTCACAAAGGAATTTAATGAGCTTCATTATGTAGGGTTGCTTTTTTGTTCGTGCATAAACAGACCCAGGTCCTCACAACAAGCTGCTCGTGGTTCATGTTGCTGTAGCTGCTCCCAAACCAGAGGGTGAAACCTTCAGATAAGTGGATTAACGTTAGCGTTTCAGTCATTGCAGTCCGATGATTAAAGGTTTTTAATTACAGAAGCAGCTTGTGGAATATCACACAGATCATACACTGCAGGTCGGAAACTGACACAGTGGTGTAGCGGTTCAGTCTTGCCTCAGGTTTGGGTTTGAGGCCTTTCTGTGTGTAGTTTGTATGTTCTCCTCCCACAGTCCAAAAGCAGAGGTCAGTCAGTGAATCTGAATTGCCTGTATGTGTGTGTGTTGGTGTGTCCGTGAGTGAGTGATTGTCCTTCTCCGTGTTTGACCTGTGACAGAGTTGTGACCTGTCCAGGGTGTACTTTCCCGTCACCTCGAGTCATTTATGATCGACTCCAGCGGCCCGCGACCCTGAATGGAAGCATTACAGAAGATATTTGACGG
This sequence comes from Salarias fasciatus, assembly GCF_902148845.1. Classification (NCBI taxonomy): domain Eukaryota; kingdom Metazoa; phylum Chordata; class Actinopteri; order Blenniiformes; family Blenniidae; genus Salarias; species Salarias fasciatus. Next base: position 12,266,768 of record NC_043754.1, read on the forward strand.
ATGGACGATGTGTGTGTGATTCTACTCGTCATGGTGAATTATACTGAGTTGCAGGCCATTAGACACATTCCTGTTTGGTGATCAGTGAATAGATTGAAATTATAAATAGAAAAACTTCACCTCTTACCTAAACTAAACGTGCGGCGTTTCCCTTGCTTTAGAGAAATCAGGTGTTGGAGTTGGATTGTTCCTCTCTCTTCAGTGTGCGGCTGTGACCTGGTGCACTCGGGCTTCTTCCACCACTCCGGCGAGTACATCTGCACGGAGGACTACCAGCGGCTGTACGGGACCCAGTGTGACAGCTGCGATCAGTACATCACTGGAGAGGTTGTGTCCGCTCTGGGAAGGACGTACCACCCACACTGTTTCGTCTGCAGCATCTGCAAGTAAGAGACGAGTGTTTGTCTGTGCGCAACATTCAAAGCAAGCAATCAAAAATAAATCAGTCAGTGGCCACCTGGTGTAAATTTATCAGTAACTTTAAGAGTGAAAATATTGGAAAATGTAAATAATGGTATGAGTGGATGTAGTGTAGATGTGGAGTCTAGTGCCTTTGCTTACAGCTGTATCTCAGCCTCAGGGACCCTCCCGGCGCTGCTTCATCTGTAACTTGTCACTATAAATACAGCAACAAATGGGAATCTCGCGGAGCGCCACATTCTCCCTTTTTATTGACTTTGCGAGTCTTTTCACTCCCCGCAGGTGGCCGATTACAATTAAAATGTAATGTGTGAGTGCAGCAGGGCAGTGAGTTCCTGTTTACTTTCCTGCCTTCACTGACTTCTGGAGACAATTCAGGACAAATTGTTGCATTAAAAACTGTTGTGATTGCTGCAGTCAAACCAAACTTGCACAGTTATGAATTAATTTCATCTCATCCCTCAGGTATGTGTTGAAAGGATTCCTTCTGCTAAGATCTCGGCACATTAACCTTTCCAGGCAGATAAAAACCGTCTGACTGGAAGGTTTGACTGAAGGAGAAATTCCATCTGTATGGCATTACTGACATTCTCTCTTTGCATCATGTGTCCTCAGGAGTCCGTTCCCAATCGGAGACAGGGTGACCTTCTGTGGAAAAAAGTGTGTGTGTCAGCAGTGCTCACACTCTCTGAACAGCGACAAGCCCGTCAAGGTCCACGGGCCGAGCTGTAAGAAACAAACACACGCTCAAATATATGCACACGCACGGGTGGCACGCCAGGCTTTTGGTGCGATAATCCACAGCCAGTTGTGTTATTTGTCCAAAAAAAAAAAAAGAAAAAGATGCATGAATGAAAAATGCCAGCTGGATTCCCTCTTTTTGTTTTTTTTTAAAACCGCTCTTTGTTTTATCTCTTCTCTTTATATATGTGTTGTTGATTTGTGTTGTGTGTAGCATGTTTCACCTGCTTCTGCACTCTTTGTTCTCTTGTCCAACATCCAGCTTTATTTATCCGTCTCTGTCCCTGCATTTCTTTTTTGTACTTTGTTACATTCCTCCTTGGTCTTATCCATTCATTCCTAGTGATGATACAAAATCTAATCTAAATGCAAATTATTTCTAACAAAAGCTCAACACCATAGGTTTTATCAATCCTAACTCAACCAAAGTAAATAGTACATTTACTCCAAACTATTGTCATCAGGAGGTTAATTCATGTTTGCAGCGAGTGTTTTTGTCAGTAAGATGCAACATTTAAGGTTGAGTCCTTGTACTTGATGGCGATCTTTGTTGTTCATTAATACATTTTCAGAGCGACAACAGAGCTTTTTGGCACGACTTCATCTCCACATGCCACACTTTTTTAAAGAATATTCATTGTAGTTTCAAGTTTTTTTCCCATAAAGAAAAAGAGCTGTAAACAGCTGCATTATGAATTTTCTGTTACTGCTTCATACAAGTTGGTGTAGTGAGAGCAAATGTATCTTAGTGCTGAGACTGACGTTTACAGACACCTACAGGCTCGCTACAGTCACCAGGCGGGTTTTAGATTGTGAGGTGCAATCCGAAGACCTGAAGGTAGAACTGGGCCCTGAAGCGTCCTCCTGCTCCTACAGTTCCCGTCCATCATCGACTGAATCCAAGCAAGAGGCAGGCAGAGCTGGGGCCTGTTCTCGCTAACATCGAGCAAATGGCAATATTCCAATTTATTTAGAGTCAAAACATTCACTCTGGATTGTGGGTCTGGCTGCAAAGAACGCTAGCTGCTGTAACGCTAGTCTCCCTGCTTCTACATCACTTAAAGGCAAGATAAAGTAAAGTATATTTTATTGATCCCTCAGAGGGAAAATAATAGTAATAATAGTGATACATCAGATGAATAAAGTCACTAAAATGACAGGCAGTTGTTGAATTATAATAAAGTGTCAAACTGACAGATGCAAAATAAGTCGGTGCTGAGCAGGATGTGACTAAGGAATGTTCAGTTGTGCACACGGGCAGGATGATGGCCTAAAGAGCTCAGTCTCAGTTCGTTGTTCAGAGTTGTGCAGTTATTTGACTTTTGGAAGAAGAGCGCCTCCATAGGCTGGTAGAAGCTCTGCCATAGATTTGTGTGCTTCTTGTAAACGGGACACAAGTGAAACTGGGACCTGTTCTTATTATTTTGCACCAAATTAACAGCAATCTGGCATTAAGATAATCTTCCATGCATGTCTTTAGGTTGTACGTGGAAATAATCTCTTGTGCAAAACTCCACACGGAACTAAAACCAGCTTCCGGAGTGGAAATCACTTTACTCTTTTTATTTATCATTATCCGCGATTTTGTGTACTGAAGTGAAGCTACTTACAGGCTCGAGATTTATGAACCTTGTTAAATAACTTCAGTTCTCGTACGGATTAAGAACTGTGCCGACCGCCCGCTGACGGCTGCAGAAACATCCATGTTCCCTGCAGCTACGCACCTGCAAACACACACAAACACAGACGGCGGCTGGCTGCTTCAGGTGGTGTGGTAGCCTGGTTCTGGAGCCTCCATCTGGCAGGAACAGTGCGACTGTCACTACAGGAGAGAAGTGATAAGAGGCTGGCAGAGCGGAGAGCCAAAGCACACAGAAAGGGGAGGATGATAAATATATAAAACGCTGAAAGTGTTCCTAACTGCACCTCCTTCTCGCTCCTCCTTTCCCCCCCCTTCCAGACTGTTCCGGCTGCGGAGAGGAGATCAAGCAGGGTCAGTCTCTGCTGGCTCTGGAGAGGCAGTGGCACGTCAGTTGTTTCAAATGTCGGACGTGCGGCCGGGCGCTCACCGGAGAGTACATCAGCAAGTAGGTAGCGTTTGTCCCACAATGCTTGAAAGTGTCCTCCCAGAGTCAACAAACACACCTGCCTGGAAACATCTTCGCTGTTGTTAAGCGATGTGTTGAAGCTCAACTCAAGACAGCCAGACATTAAAAGCAAAAGGCGTCACAGGATGAATATTCATACGATCAGCGCAGAGCTGAACAGTGGAGTGACATTGCTTTGTTTGTGTTCTTGGCAGAGATGGGATACCGTACTGCGAGGCCGACTACCACACTCAGTTTGGCATCAGGTGCGAGAGCTGCAGCAGGTACATCAGCGGCAGAGTCCTGGAGGTGAGTGTGCCTGCTGTGTTTGTGTGAACATGTTTGTATGCTTTATACAGATGGGAAGCACAGTCGTGATGTGCAGGGGTTTTTTTCAGTCTTGTGTGGGTTGAACTGGAAAAATAAAAAAGTGTGGAGAGAAGCTGCAGCTGTCCCTCTTTAAATGACTGAAGTGTCGACTGATGACGAAGCAGCTCTGGAAACCCAACAAAGCCCCGCTGTGCCATCTCCTCTACCCTATTCATTCCCTTTTTTCTGCTTCTTATCGCGTCTCTCCCCATTATTCACTCTGCTTTGTTTTTTCTCTTTCTTATCGCCCCTTTGTTCCTATTTTCCCATTTGTGTCGACTGAGCGCGGCTCACTTATTTCCTCTCCTTTCCTTAGGCTGGAGGGAAACACTACCACCCCAGCTGTGCCAGGTGTGCCCGCTGTCACATGATGTTCCTGGAAGGAGAGGAAATGTACCTTACAGGTGAGGAACAGTACAATGGCAACTATATAACCTGGCAGGTTTGCTTTATAAAGCACGAACCGATTAATGGTAATGCAAACAAGGCAATATATGTGATTGAATTATGAATAAATTGCTTCCTGGAAATGTATTTCAGTCCTAATACTTGTTTGCAGAAGTACTGAGGTGCTTCTGCGTGCGCACAGAAATAAAAATAGACTGGTCGCATTTATTGAATTAGTTCCTGCAAGTGCCCAGATGGCTCGTGTGTGATGCTGCATCCGTGGAAACCATGTGAGTTTGAGCTGGTCTTGATAATGTTGTGAGGACACAGATCTGTTGACTCGCTCATATTCCGTTGCTGTCGTCTCTTCTGCGAGACTTCAGATATAAATCATTAAACTGCAGCGTGAAGGCTGAGTGCTCTTTAAGTTTGGATTCATTCAAGCAGCAGTTGTGGTGTTTAAGTCGAGACAGCGTTCCTGGACGTCGCACGGCTGTGTGTACTTATGTCTGTTTGTGCAAACCGATTTCAGTTTTAGACCTTGGGAGGGAGGACGGCTGAGGAATGGAGGACACTTTCCAGCTGCTCCTGAAACCCTTCAGGAAGGTTAAGACCTCAGATCAGGTTTTTGAAGAAAGGTGCATGGAAGGCATCTGTAGGGTGTTGTGTGTGTGTGTGTGTGTGCATGTCTGTGTGTGGCAATAAGACAGAGAACGGCCTGGTGAAAGGCTGCTTTTAACAAAGCGCTGTTATATAGGGTATTGATCGCCCACTCGTTACTAGACTCGGCGGTGAAGACACACACCTTCCCCCACCTGCCACACTCAGAGGCTGGAGTCAGTGGCCTCTCAGCCTCCACGTCCTCTCCTTTTATCCCGCTCTGTCACTGATAGACTTATTTTGAATGAGGACGAGGTTAAGATTCAATCAGGCGGAAGCTTCTGTTTCACAGATCAGATAATAATAATTCAGCTCAATAAGCTGAGTCATGGATGTCAGATACGATAATTCGAGTTCATTCCAGGTCTCTTTGACCACATGTGACTTGTGTTTCTATGTTATTTTGGTTGCAATATGTTAGTGTGTGGCTCGAAGCAGATAAAACCGTTTTGTAGTGTGTTGTGATGCATCCAGCTTGTCTCAGTCTGTTTGGGCTCATAAGTTCATAAGTAACTATCTTGCATGTTAGTGATATTACAGGAAAGATATGTCTGTTTATGACAAGCTGTAAAATGGCATTAAACAATGAGACCAAATGTCAGAATACAGGTGGTTTAATAGTCACAGCGCAGCAGCATTTGCTTTTACGTGCCTCTTATATCATTAGTGTCAAACCGATTCATGGAGAGTGCAGCCACGAGGACATTTAATTCATGAAGAGTTAATAAAATATACAACACTCAAGTTTATTTTCACCACTAAAAGAAACATCTTGAAGATCTGAGGACAACTTCTTTCTGTATTTACAGATTTGAAGGTTAGATTGTGTTTTGGGGTTATTTTAAATAGAATAAAACTTATCATGAAGCGCTTTATAAGTGTTTTAAGGTGAACAATAAACAATTTCTGATCGCAAAATATCTAGTAGATGGCGTTAAAGGTTGTGTGTCTATTTTAGAATTATAGAAAAACCTGAACCTACATAATGCAGCCTATAGAAATGTTTTCAAGAGAAAAAGAAATATTTGAAAATAATTAATTTGATCCTGCTGTGGGAAATATGTTGTATACACCTGCAAGTCTTTTGTATATTTGAGGTGGGCTGACCGGGGAGAGTTGAGTGCAGGTTGGGAGTGGAGCCGCTGTACCGGAACATGAGGTCGACACACACACACACACACACACACACACACACACACACACACACACACACACACACACACACACACACACACACACACAGTGCTGGAGCCGCCACACAGGTTGACGCCTCCTGTTTCACCTCATTGACATGCTGCTGCTCTCGCGCTCAGAGAGGCCAGTAAAACTAAGCATTTGCATACAGTACTTGTGAGACTCTGGATGTATGTGTGTGTGAGTGTGTGTGCTTTTTAATCTGTGCCTGGGAATGCACACATCCTTTACTGTGTATCTGCTTGAATGTATGTTTGTGCTTTTGCGTGACTGCGTTTGAATATATGTGTGTGCACCAGTGTGTGTGTGTGTGTGTGTGTGTGTGTGTGTGTGTGTGTGTGTGTGTGTGTGTGTGTGTGTGTGTTGAGCTCCAGTGAGTTACCCCAAGGTTACATTCACTCCTTTTGATGACTTGAGACATGTAGGAGGGCTGAGCAATCACCCTCACGAGACGCACTCAATTAGGACGCACGCGCACGCCAACGTTTACGCTCACAACACATTCACACACGCCAGCAATCAATCACGGGATGCATGTCTGGAATAAGAAGTAGTGTGTGTGTGCGTGCTTGCATGCGTTTCTCTTAAACTGGAGCTAAACTACAAGCGTAGGATCCAACCTACAACTTGAAAAGTGTGCTGTTAATTAACTGTTTTATTTATTTATATGGCATCTCTAGTGTATTGTGGGCAAATATAGGGTACAACCCTGACAGGTTGGGGAACTTTGGGTTGTGAAAAGAAAGATGAAGTATCTTTTAAAATAGAAAAAAAAAAAAAAAGGATGTTCTTCCATCCATGTGATGCTTTATAAAATACTCAGTATTGAAACAGTTCTGCATCAAGACCGTAACAGAGAAGGCTTCAATTCTAACGATCAGGTTTTTGTTATTCTTGCTAATTTCTTCAGGACTGATTCATTGCTCGGTTTTTTGGGACTGAGTTGGTTCTCTCTGCACATCTTCAGGAGGCCGTGCGTCTGTTTGATGGCAGAGTTGAGGAGCGTGGGCGGGACGGGGGCGCACTGAATCACCACGCATGGTTTCTGTCTGGAGTATCGATTTTGTGTGCGAGTGTGTCTAGTTGTTGGGTCTGGGTCTGTGTGTGTGTGGGTGTGTGTGTGTGTGTGTGTGTGTGTGTGTGTGTGTGTGTGGTGTGTGTGTGCTAGTCAGATTTATAGTGTTGATAGTGGTTGTATATTAGAGTCATGATCAGCTAACTGAGTCCATTCTGCTGCCCCGCTTTGCCCCAAGGCCGGAGAAAATGATACGACGTCAGCGTGTGTGTGTGTGTGTGTGTGTGTGTGTGTGTGTGTGTGTGTACATGTGTGTATTCGTGCATGTGGGTGTGTTGGAGGTGGATGTATTACCATCATTACTGCTATCAGATCCCCATGCATATAACATCCCGACATTAGTGTTTTATTGTTATGAATAAGATCTAACAGCCCTCGTTTATTCCTTCTGTGCTCTCTGCTTTTATAGTCCACCATTTTTTACTTCCTTCTAACTTACCTTGTTTTTCTGTCTTTCATTTTTTTTTTTCTTTCTGGTATATTTTGTCATCATTTTTTCCTCACTGTCATCTATCAGGTCATGTAATCTCATTTTCCATAAGGTCACATAGTATTTTTGAAATGTCAGACTTTGCTTGTTTTTGTTAGTCTATTATGTCATGAATACCTCTAAATTGCACGGAAGTTCTTCCTCTAGCTGTTGAGATGTTTGAGTTTGGACAGAGTGGCCCACGAGCTGACTTTACCATCCTTGCAGCCACGACGGCAGCAGGACTAAATATTCTCCCCCCTTTTGTCTCTCGCTCTGCTGATCTGTGTGGAGAAACCAGAAGAGCTGCATCTTCTGTTCACTACCCAGACAAACTGCCTCTGCAGCCGTGCACTCTCCATCCCATGTGTGTGTGTGTGTGTGTGTGTGTGTGTGTGTGTGTGTTGTTGGTTGATGTTTATTCACTTGAGAAGGACTGATCTGTTCTTCACGGGAACCCATAAAACTGTATGGCTTCTGCCCACACACAATAAACAAAGCAAACCAAGATAAAATTGTGTGTGTGTATGTGTCTCTCTGTGTGTGTGTCTGTGTGTGTGTGTGTTTAGGTTCAGAGGTTTGGCACCCCATGTGTAAAGAAGCAGCTCGACTGGAGAGGAAACTGAGGGTGAGCGATACTCAAAATACCTGTTCTGCCCCCTTCTGCCCTAAATACAGTTTCTCTCTTTGCGGCGCTTTATTTCTCGCAGTGTGTGAAACGTCTCATCCGTGACTTTGAAGCCGGAGTCTGTTTTTCTCCATAACTCAGCCAAATCGGCTAAAACTCAACTCTTTTAGGAACATATCGGTTTTTCAGTCTGCAAAAAAAAGACATTTATCAGGAAAACTGTGACTGTTTTGACAAGAAAAATAGAAGTTTATTCGAATTAGCTTCAAAAAGACAATAAAGACAAGGTCAGCCTGATGTTTCAACGTGTAAATAATGAAATATACATTGAAATTATACTGAGGCAATTGGTTTGTAAACAACTGTCGACATAAAGAAGCAATTTTCAATGCAAATAAAAGATCATTTGATAGGAAAATGTATATGAATCTAAACTGAGGACATAAACACGTTTACTCACAGAAGTACAAATACTGCCGTTCTTAAATGTTTGGAATATTTTACTTTCACCCCTGGTAATTAAATTATTTAGCGAGTTCTCTCTTCCTTTCGTGCTAATGAGCATGTTTTGTGAATAAGTAGCTGTTGCTCAGCAGATTTCTACCCTGACGGCTCCGTCCCGACAGGTAATGAAGTAAAGATACGCCGACGTACAGCAGCTGCCAAATCCAATCTTTATGAACGTCACTCTCTCTTGTAGTTTGTGTTTGACACTAATGTCTCACCGTGACGCCCGACGTTTGTCCCCCCAGCTCAGGCGTACCTCTGAGACGGCGTCCATATCTCCTCCCGGCTCCTCGCCGCTGCTCGGCTCCCCTCACCGCCTCATCTGCGTGAGTCCTGCGTCCTGTCTGCCTTCGATTTTGCAGTGACTGTCAGAATATGACTTCCACCGACGACTCCGGCTGTCTCCGTCTCGTCCCACCTGTCTGTCTCTTCCAGTCGAAGGCTGACGCCGATGTTTTGGACTACAAGCAGCTGGCGGCTCTGCCCAGGGTGAAAGCCGTATATGAAATCCAGCGGCCCGACATCATCCCTTATCAGGCCGACCACGCGCACACACACCTCTCCGATGACATGCTGGAGAGATACAGCTGTGGACAGGTACACACACACTTGGAGTGACTTCAAGAATAAGAATGGAAAAGGAAGCTTTGAAATAACTTTTAATCTTTTTCCTTTGTAGTCGTTGAGCTCCTTGTCACCGTACTCCCAGGTAGGTCCTCACACACCTTCATTTAGATCACTATTAATGAGCAAATCTTTTTTAGATTGCGAAACGATGTAAAATATTGAAACATTAAAAGATTCTTTGCTGGAGATGTCTCATAACGGAACAAGTGAAGGACAATTCCCTGTTAAAACTTGACATTTTTCTGGCAGAAACTGTAAAATTGAGTGTAATAGATCAGCACCTTAATACAGCGAGTTTGTACAAACTTTAGATTGATGGTGTCACATCAGGACGAGATCTACATCAAGCCAGAAAAACTTATGACTAATGTGTTTCTAATCTGCAGGAAGCTGCAAATCTCTTCAAATGGATGTTCCAATAAATTGATCTCTAATAAAACGAGCCTGGGAAATATAATGATTACATTTCAAAGACAGCAAGGCTGCTTAGAGCGCCCCATAGGCGCGGAGTGAGGGCTGTTAACATGATTAAAATGTGTTTTTAGAAGGACCTTGTGGAGTAATTCAAAGGCAACACTAATGCACATCACTCTACTACCTTTCTCTCTCACACACACACACACACACACACACACACTTGTGTTTCTTTCAGGATTTGTTGGATGGCATGGAGTTGAGAACGAGGCGTTCCTCCAGCTCAGCCTTCACTGACTCCCCTGCACACAGTCGCCACGGTGGCTCCCCACTGCATTATTATCTCCCTGGTAATGCGCCCACTCACTCAAGCTATCACACACACACACACACACACACACGTCAGTGGGTCTGTCTTTCTTCGGATTGTCTGTCTTTCTGTTTGACGGCATGGGTCATTCATGCTTGGGTTTCTCTCACTGTGATTGGCTGGGCTGAGTGCAGGCAGTGAGAGTGGCAGGAGTTCACCCTATTACAGTCAGCCAGAGCGGTGCGCTTCACCCACCACCACCTTCATTCAAGTCCCCAGGCATTTCCATGTGCCAGGTAGGCCGCAGCCAAGACCCCTGACCGGTTTACTAACCCAGCCGTGCCTCCCGTAGTCCAAGACTGACCCACAATTCAAATGTTCCCGGTTCTCTGTAGATCACCAGTGTAGATTGTGAACCCCATCTAACCGTCAACCACCAAGGTCTGAAGGAGGAAAAAGCTGCATGTTTTACATAAAAAAAAAAATATCAGTGAAAGAAAGTTGTTGTACAGTCATGACACATTTCTGGAAATTTAAATGTCTTGTTTCATAACTTCATCAATTTAAAAAAAAAAGCTGTTTGTAGAATATGAAATTTGAAGTTGCTTCACACAGACTTTAGCCATCAGGATGAATGTCCCTCACAGCAGAGCTTAAAACACATCATGCCCCCCGAGCCCCAAAACGCCTGGTAGGAATTATGTGTCTCTCATTATTACAGGAAAGTTTAGTTTTCTAGGCCATTAAAAGCAAAGTCTTTCTCATTCTGTGTTCTTTTAGTCCCCATAGTCTATAAGTGTTGTGTTTAAGTGTGTGATCATTAAAATAATTATGATAATGGGTGTATTAATTTAATGTTTAATAGCTTTGACTTCCACTCATTACTTTTAAACATTATTTTTGGTGTAAATTTTGAAGCTGCCATTATCTATGGTTTAATCTGCTGTCTCCTACATAGTGCAACGAACAGCTAACCATTTTTATAGCAATTCTTTGACAATAAAATAAAAACTTGTTTAGATTTTCTCACTTAAACAGTCAAGTATCGGCTAGTTTCCGTTTGACAAATATAACAGTTTTCTGATTTTTGTCGTTTTCCGTCCTCCTAAAAGGAAATTTTATGATCAGATCGTTTAGGAATAATTTTAGAAAAGACAGTAAATCAACTTTATTGTAAAAAAATTTGATGTGAAAATTCCGATCAGTCGCTCAATGTAATATTTTTCAAATGAATACAGAAATATACAGAGAAAAAATCTGAGTGATTTTAAGTTCCTCACACAATGGAAGCAATAAATACACTCAGTATTGAAATACTTCATCGTTTTTGTCTTCGCACATAATTTATTTGTACTTTAACCCCCATAAAGTGGAGTTATTCTCTCTTTAGTCTCATCCGGTGAAAAGCGTGTCTGATACATTACACTGATCCGCAGCTCTTGTCTAATATTTGAGCACTTTTATCCATCCGTTCATTTTATTTAAACAGTCCATCAGCGCGCCGTTCCATCAGTTTAATGCCTCTTCTCGCCGCCTCCTGAATGTTTCACTCTGTCTTTGTTGCCTTCGCTTTAAAAGACCTCCTCTCTTCGCTGCACGCTGGGCATTTGATTCCCCTCCATCACTTCCCTCCGCCTGTCCTCGGTCCATTTCTCACTGCATGCATCCTCACGCCATCTTTTTCTTTTTCCTTTTTTTGAGCCGGCTCTCCTTGCCAGCCCGGACAGCAGCTGTCCCTCTATGCTTTTCAGGACTGAGCAAAATGTATTTGGGGGATGCTTTTATCCAAAGTGCCTCCCAGTATCAGAAGTGCATACAAATTTAGACCGGCTGGCCCATTGGGAGTCAAACCGTCAACTTGGTCGGAATGGTAGCTCACTCTGCGGAGTATCTGTTGACTAGAAAGAAAGATTTTTTTTTTTTTTGCACATTCAAACTATTTTTAATCTTGTCGTGCTCAGAGCTCTGAAATCTCCACCAATGAGGGACACAAAATGCTCCCTTCCTGTCTCATCCCGTCCTCCTCCCTCGTCTCTATTGTTTGGCCATCTGCTTCTCTCTCCTGTATTAAGCCTGTGAGTCTGTATTAATCAGCCTCTCTGCATGTCAGTCAGGTTGTCTGGCTGCACAGCTCCTCCTCCTTTACACTGGTTTATTACATGTGCTGCTCCCTTTATGGCTCATAAGACTGTGAATGTACACAGGTAGGGTGGGCTGAATGAGGAGACCCAGATCATTTCTTTCCCCCTGTCTTCTCTAAAACCCTATTTGTCTTTGTTTCCAGCTGCTGAGGAAACCAACATTTACAGGAAACCTCCCATCTACAAGAGACAAGGTTGGTAGATTTGTGGAGTTTTGGAGGCTTTGTTCGACAAACTGAGGGGAACCAAATCCATTTTTTTTTAGATATTGTGTTGGACATAATTTTTGTGGCCCTTAGGAAATAAAATTGCGCGTTGACTTTGAATATAAAAGTGGATGTTTTGAGTCACAGTCAGTGTTTGAAGCCGCCTTGACTCGAGACTTGAAGAGCAGAGAACAGCTTGGATCGATGTGTCTTAATCATCACAGCATCAGTCACAATATGACACTTTAATAAAGTTACTATAAGGTAACTTGGCTCCAAGAGCTAAAGAGTTATATCCAGTCGAGGTGGATGTGAGCTTTGATCGCCGCATCAAAAACGAGATTACAGATTCAGCAGATGATTCAAGAGGTGAGGTAAAACTGAGGGAGGCTGTGCCAAATACTGAGTGTCGGCGATCCATCAGCGCTCTCAGACCGCAGACCCCACAGAGTTACAGTTCTTCAGAAAGACCTTTGCATGATTTACACCGCTCCACAAAGTGCTGACAAACCTCTCTCTTCAGTCTGAGCAGGCCCGCTGCGAGGCGGGATTCAAACTCAGATTTACAGCAGGAATCATGCAGTTTTCATGTTGAGGCTGAAACTCATGATCGTTTATATATTAGTACAATATAATGTATGTTGTTGATGCAGCTTTATGTGTCTGTATGGAGCTGTTTAGTTGTAACACCGGAGGAGACGACGGAGAGATTAAAACTGTTCACGCAGCAGGACAAAAACAGATTCATGTTTAGTTGTAAGTCTTTAATTCTCTGCCAGCATAATGTATGATTTCTACAGAAAAAAGAGAGTTAAAAGAGACATATTGTGTATTGATGCGGCAGCTCATCACTGTTAATGATTTTATTTTTAAACAGCTGTTTCCAAAGTAAAATCAAAGGGTCAAAGGTCAACGAGAACTTCATGGTCCTCTTGGGAAAATTGTCAAAAAATGGACATACATCGACAACAAATCGAAACATATACACCAGAACATGATTCAGCTTGTTGGATGAAATCTAAACTAAACTAAACTAAACTAAACTAAACTAAACTAAATAATATAGTTATAGAGTTATTGAGCATTTAAGAGTAGAAGACGCTGGAAAAATATTGTAAATTTTCACATCTCTTATCCTTCAACATACTATTACTGGACTGAAAGAGAGAGGACATTACAGTTTTCTTCACTGACACATAAAGAGGATAAGAAATATTTTCTTTCTCATCAAAAATATATTTTACATTCACATATTTGAAGTCTTTGATGATTGTGACTTATTTTGGCTTTTTGTTGGTAGTTTTATGCTTTCATTTTTAAAGTTCCTCCAGTATTGGGAAAGCAGGACAAATTACTCTAATAATCACATTGCCATTGAAGAAATATGACAAACCAGACACAGATTTCAGGAAATTGTGTCCAGTCTAAACTTGGACTGTCCACACAATAGAAGTCACGTTCATGTATTCATGCTAACAGCATCAGTTTTCCGACCTTTAACATTAACACCACCATCACTGTTTTCACAGTCTACTAAAATCCAGAAAAACATTTATTATTGTAAATTCTCATCCTCATGATATTTCTGTGTGAACACACACATTTTGATAAAGTGTTTTTTTTTTTTTTTTCATATTTCACTTTCCTTCGCCATCGCTAGTGGAACATATCCACAACCTTGCTTGCACGTTTTGTATCGCAGCCCAACACATTTTCTCTGACCTCCTTTCCCTTCTCTTTTCCCTTCATTTTGACGCACCTCCCCTCTTCTCCTCCCTCCCTCTCCTCCCCTGCTGTGCTCTCCCCTCTCTGTGAGTATGTGCATGACTTTGTTCGTCTCATTTATCCTGCACACACACATAAACAAACAAAATGAATCACACTCCGCGTGGTCGCAGAGACTTTTACAGATTGAAAGCTCACAAAAAAAGTGAGCTGTTTCCATCAAAAGAGACTGTTAGCATTTCATTCGTATATACAAGTCCTTGAAAACATGCTTTGCCATCATATTAAAACGGTTGAAAGAGTGTCTTTAATTAAAATTCTTCCTGCTTTTTTTCTCTTTATCTTTCCCTCAGACATGTCTGCCTCTCCAACAGCTCTTCAGAGTAAGACCAACGAGAACCTCGTCAATTCCAGCCACCTCTCCACCTCCAACTGCAACAGCATCTATCACCCGGAGTCCAACTACTATCCATACACTGGCTCCCCTAAAGGTAGCGAGCAGCGCAGGCTGAACGGCCTGTTGTACTCCGTCTCTGAAGCTGTTCATACTATCAGAGTGAAGAAGATCACCAAGAGAGGCGAGGATGGTTTCATGTCTCGTTCCTTGAAGGGAAATCAAAGAGTCCTCTTTTCCTCTGTGTCCCTCCGTCTCTCTAACCAGTCTCCAGGGTGAGGAGGTTTTCGTCGGGAGGGGAGGAGGACGGCTGGAATCACAATATAAACAGGGTAAGAAAAAGAAGACATTCTCCTTCATATTTAATGAGCCTGTTAATTAAAAGCAACTTTCCTTCCTCTCAACCGCGTTCGACTTTCTTCCCCCCATCCCTCCATGCAGGGCATCGGCAGGCTGATCCTGAAGGAGGAGATGAAGGCGCGCTCGCGCTGCCACGACAACGACCAGTGGGGCAGCAGACGCAGCTCTCGCTGCAGCAGCAAGGAGGCGCTCAACAACCTGGGATACGGCTCTCTGAATGGTTGTGAGTCTCCTGAGTGTTTAGTTTTTCACTTCAGTCTGCCGTTTGGTCGTGGAGGTCAGTTCTAGCCCCAGTGTGAGAGCCGTGTGTTGTTCAGTTATGTGAATATCATCAGTCAGTATATTGCTATTGAACATGTTCAGTATTTCTGTCAGATTTCTCGTTAAGAAGAAAAAAAAAAACAGCTGGAACTCAAACCAGATTTTTCCTGCTTGTATATTGAAGTAGAAACAAAGTTCTCCTCAGAGCACATTATGGCTTTTAAGCGATCTGAGACTGTTTTTATGGCAAATCTATCAGCATGGCACTAGCGCCGGTCGATAAGTCGGTCTGTCTGTTGGTCGTTACGTCGCTCAGATCAGTCTGAAATATCACAGTGGCGGCACATGAAAGCAGGATCTGATGTTCAGGGCCTCCAGAGGATCCTCTGTCTCTCACTGTAGCAGTCGACTTTTTAAGCTCTTACATATCAGCGTCTCATCTTATTCTCTTATTCTCTCATCCACAAGCGTGCATGGTTCCCAGATGACGCACACATCGGAGATCCCCTCGTGTTTTTCCATGCGTAGTGACGCCTCTTAGTCCCGGTTTACTTCAACAGCACAGTTTCTACGTGCCTCCCAGCTCCTTCGCATCGGATTCAAAATCAGTTTCTCATTCAGTCTTCAGCAGAGGTTGAAAAGAATGTGTTTGTTTGAGTCATGAACGCTCGAGGAGGGAAGCATCTGAAATATGCAGGGCAGGAAAATCACTTTACTGAACTGTGACTCAGAGTGAAATGTCTCCGTCGTTTTCTGATGCTTTACTGTATTTTATGCAGCAATCATCATAAATTTGGACTTTTACCTTGGTCACAGTAAATTTTTCATCCATCTTTTATATCCACTTTGTCAAAGTCAGCGTCACCGAGGCCGGAGCCAGCTCAGCTGAGTTTACACCTTGGACTGGCCACCGATCCTCCACTTCCAGGCAATTTAGGGTCACCTATTGCCTAACATGCATTTTTTTTTTTTTTTAATGTGGAAGTGCCTAAAACACTAAAGACTGAATATATGGAATCAAAGCAACCAGTTCCAATTTTGCGAGTTCCAACATGAAATCATGGTAAAAGTAGGATTATTAGGCTACTGCGACTGAAGATTGGGTGTTAAGGAATGAATATATTTCCTTTCATCACAGAATGAACCTTGGTCTCATTGTGATGCCGACCGAGTCTCATTGAGTGTAGTTTTCCACTCGTGTATTAACTCTTCCATTGATCCCATCCCTCATTGCATTCAGTGTGTGTAAAGGCGAGACAAAGACGGAGAGACTCAAAGAGAGCGCGTGTGTACAGGTCTAGGTCGGGCGGGAATAAAAGAAAGGGTGTTCTAACGGAAGAGACGGCGAGGGCGAACGCTATAGAGAGTGAATTAGATATAAGGAAGGGAGAGCGAGTTTGAAGCAAAAGCAATTTGGAGCTGTTCGGGGAAGATGTATGACACGAAGCCTGGAGGTAAATCAGGGTCAGGGAGCCGTAGAGAGAGAGGGAAATGAGCTCCGTGCACGGGGAGGTCAGGCGGAGAGCCGTGCAGATAATGTGTGTGTGGCGTGTGCTGTGTATTCACTGAGGGCCGGTGGTGTCTGCTCTCATCATACTGATTACTAACGCCCCGACAGGCATACGCTCAGCTGCTCTTCAGAACAGGTTCATTCCAAAATGGGACCATTTCCAGTTCGTGGCATGAACTTCTATGTGATAATTTACACTTGGAGACTTAATTTCACTAAATTGATGAGCTGCTTTTTTTTTTTAAAGCTATGCTGGCAGCGTGCTCTGAGCTTTGCAGTGTTGATGTGCCCATCAGTTATCACAGCGGTGTCTAAAGTACGGCCCACGGGCCAAAACCGGCCCACCAGGGAGTCATATGAGGCTCAGAGTCACATTTACAAAGTCTAAAAGTTACAAAGAAGACATTATGTGTACTTTTCAATCAAATAAATAGATTTAAAAAAAATTTTGATTTATGAAGTATTCATGCCAGGCTGCAACAAAATGCTGCAGTGAAAAACAAAAAAAACTTTTCTCTTCCAAAAGTACAATACGAAATTGTGAGTGATGAGTATTTGAAAACATCCTGAAAGACTCCCAAATTATGCAGCCTTAGATGAGTTAACACCAGCAGACTCTGCTGTGCTCGTGCGCATGACTGTTGACCGTTACGAGAGTCTTCCGAGAAGAAGATGCCCCTTTAGTTCAGTCTGCATCCAGACACTGGAGAATTCAATATTAATGTAATAAAACAGTCTCATAAAAGGAGCACTGAATCCCAAATTGCTCCCGGTGGAGGTGCAGCACCCTGCACGGCAATGGTGTGTGAGTGTACACGTGAACTGGCGAATGCAAAGTGCTTTGATACCGCTGAAGCGGTAAATATGTGCCATATAAGCAAAATCCATTCCTTATTTATTCAGCCTTAAATTCTCTGTAGTGCTACTCCGATCAGCTAAACGGAAAGGACTACATAGTGCATTTTTAATGATACAACAACCTGACGGCAGGCGACATTATCAGCAAAATCACCCATTCTCACGTCCTCTTGGATGCTAACAGTGCAACAACCATAACATGCTGGTTATTCACACAATTGTTGTGTTTTGCTGGTAAATACCAACGTATTTCGCCACCAGCTGTACATAGAAATGCTCTGAGCAGTTTTATTACGTGGCCGTGTGACCGGCCCAGCTTTAACCTGCTCCTTCGCCAGCTAAACCAGCATCAGATCAGCAAAGACCAGCTCAGTCCTCTTGACTTACTATAGATTAAGCAGAATAATCCGATTCAGACGGTCTTTTTACAGTAAAATTACTCTGACCTGCGGCTGATCTGCATCTGTTTCCAATCAGTTGTGTATATTCCGGATTAAGAGTGAACTTGTCTACATTTGTCTGAGCTGCACTTTCTTTTCCGAGGCTGCTTCGTTAATGTTAGCGTGCTAGTCGACTGGTGGGGAGAGGAGCATTGTGTTAATTCATATCTTATGTTCAAATTCCGGTTCCTAATTTATTGACAGTGTCAAACTAAAAATAACCGTGCGCGTCTCAGAGTGCAGAGCAGGCCATTAAAATTACAAAGTGCAGTGGGTGTGCCGTAAACATATGCATTTTTAACATGCATGGTCCAAGTAGGAACCCGTGCGCCGCATGGCTGCACCTGTGCTGCTCCATATTTCATATGACGCGTCGGTCTTGATGGTGATTATGTGTGCTTGCATGTTGATGCTGCTGGGGACATATCCTCACACGCCTAATGTTTTATAGATGTCCCACGCCAGCTGCCTTTTTTTTATTACCCTTCCTCTGAAAACTCATACCTTTACTGTGGCGTAGATTTACTGACCACACGTAGCGCGGTGTCTCGAGCCGCATATAGTGATAGATGCTAATGGATCCATATGCACAGATAAAAGCGGATCTGAAAACCAGCAAATCATTCGATGATTAACGCTAAAAAAGAAGAGCTTCTCCTGACAAATACTGCAGCATTGTTAAAGGAACATTTTAGTTCAATATCATGAAGTCTTAAAAGACAATAATGAAAAAGAATGGGATTAAATATTCTTTTTTTTTTTTTATCTCACATGCTTGAATGCACAAAGTTTCTCCTTCAGAATGCAACTTATCTAATAAGTTTATTTATTCTAGTATCTCAGCACAACATATTTACTGCTAATGTTTTCAAGATGTTAAATCTGTGACCTCTGAGAGTGATACAACTTTTGGAGTGGATTTATTGTCAGTGGATTAATTTAGCCGTCAGTGGTAGATTATAGATTTTCTACTTTACTGTGACTTCATGGGAAAAGGTTTTTCTGATATTAATTATTTGGAAAAAGAAAACAGTTTCTGGGCACAAGACAAGTGACAACTGAAGCAATAGGGTGGGAAAGTGATTCACCTTTCATAAGACACTGGATACACAGTCAGAAATGGAAAATGTCAACGCTCAGGAGTTCACTGTGGTGATTTTCATCCCTCCATACTGCGTTATCATACTTAGGATTGCAGGGGGGCTGGAGCCCATCCCAGCTGACTGTGTGTGTGTGTGTGTGTGTGTGTGTGTGTGTGTGTGTGTGTGTGTGTGTGTGTGTGTGTGTGTGGACACATCTGCAGGGCAAACACAGAGACACACACAACCACACACACTCACATTCACACCTTATGGGTAATTTAGAGTCACCTTTTAACCTCAAACTGATGTTTTTAGACCACGATAGGAAATCTGAGCAGCCAGAGAAAAGCCACACCGCCGCAGGGAGAACTGGAGGCTGCTTGTGAAGCACAAGAGCTAACCTCCAATCCACCCTGTTCAATCATTTGTGCATCGAAGATACAAGTCACAAAGTTTAAAACTGATCAAACTTATACGTCTTTCGTCATTTATATCTGAAGCAAATAAAGTTTCTCATTAGATTCTGTTAAACTCAACAAAACAAAGACACTTTCTGTCACAGAATTCTGCTGTTTAACACCAGATGTATAGTTTGTATGGATGAAAATGATGTGCACTGTGTGCAAAAGCAGTAGTCGGGTGTACTGAGTGAGAGAAATTCAGTTTTTAACAAACCCACAGACAGAACAGGACTTCATGCAAAAGTTACCAGATCTGGTCAGGAGTATAACAGCATCTCGCCTTTCTCTCTGTCTGCAGCTCCCCGGTCGGTCTACAGCGCAGACAGCGGTGAGTGCTCCTTCACCGTGTTTTCATCTCCGTCTTCATCCCGGGGGGGGGGGGGCGGCCTTCCCCCTTATCTCCCTCATCCTGCCGGTTCAGCAGTGACAGCAGCAGGGCTTCAAGTGGGGGATTGTTGTTCGCTCACATTCACACACACACACAAACACACGGTTTTTTGCTTTACAAGTGGGAGGATGAATGGTTCTGTAGCTTAAGCCTGTGTTTCTGGTATTTCAGAAGCAGCACTCATCCAGGGTCACCGATCCAAACTCTTCAGGGATCTGTTTCATAACCTGTTTTTACACACTGCAGAAGATTCTCACCTGTAGGAATCTGTTACATTTGAGTGATTTTATGATCCACACTCTCTTTATTATGAGCTTTGTGTTATACTCCTCAACTTTACAACCTTATTCAACACTCATGTTTGTATTTTATCCACATAAAGTCCTAATCTCACTGTTGAATTAGTTTCTAATTAAATAGTTTGGCCTTAAAACAGAAGTAATTACTGAAAGCCTTGAACCTTCTGCAGAGATCCCATCTGCAGGGATGAAGAACACAGTGGTGATTGTAGGGAAACACTTGTGCGATAAAATTAAGTGAGCCGCTTATGTCAGTGGATTTCACATTGTCTGGCACGGCCTAATGAAACAAGGTTTTATTCTCTGACCAACACTTGAACTAATCACGGAGACGGCGTCTCATTTCCCGAGGGAGTAGTAGATGACAAACTCATTATGGTGCGGCGTCTCACACACACGCGTCGCACGGCCGCTCCACACGCCGGCCGCTTTTCTGCTGCATCATGGTGTTTCTCGCCGGATCCCTGACATCGCCGTGTAATTTAATGCCTCTCAACACAAGAGTGAGCAGCAGAAAGAAAGATGAAGAGAGGGGAAGAGAAAAGTGGGGGAGAGCAGATGGTTGATGAAAAGACGACAGAGCAAATTACCGAGGAAGAGTCAAAGATGAAGAGGAGGAAGAAGAGAGAAATATAGTGAAGAGGCAGCGAGTGGAAGTGGACGGAGCTGCTGTGAGAGGATCAGTGTTCCTCTGCTGCTCTCTGCTGCCGTCTCTGCAGCAGTGCACGAGTATTTGTTCTCAGTATATTGCTTTGAGCAAAGAATCAGCCCTTTAGTGACCAGGCAACAGCCTTGAAATTTAAAATGAAGAAAGAGTAAATGGCAATGAGCCCTCCGGCTTTAAAAATTGAATTATTGAAGCTGTTGCTTTGTTGTAATATTATTATAAACTGTAGGTCGGAGTGCATCTGATTCTTTTGTTAGTCACAGTCTTTCAGAAACGCGTCAATGAGACGCTGTCAGGCTGTATGAAATGTGAATGTCGTCGTCAAATACTGTGTGAATATGATTGATTCCTCAACAGCTCCCATGATTAGTTCTAATAAATGTACCAAAAAGTTAATGCATGTTTTTTTGGACTGGACGATCTGTCCTTGGTGGTTAAAAAGTTATCAGCATATTTGAAGAAGCCATAACTCTTCCTAATATCTAGACACACACTGTTCTTGGATTGAGAAGAAATTTGTTGGCGATTTTGTCTCTTGTTTGAATGTATGCAAATAAGTTCATTCTGCCAATGTTCTAACGCACAATATGTTCCCTAAATAGATATTTGAACAAAATATACGCAGAATAGCCGTTACTAAAAAAGCGTTGCTCCTTCTTGCAGTCTAAATGTGTCTGCTGCAGTTTGTTTGCTCATGGTTTTGTTTTGTTGTCTTTGTTCTTCCAGATTCGTACATTGCCAAATCGTCCTCATTGCCGGGCTACGGCAAAAATGGAATAAACAGGGTAAGCAGCCATAGTTTCTTTCCTGCTTGTAATAAGTGAAATAACTTGTAAAGGCAGATTCTCTTCCCTTCTGGAGACAAACCACTAGTGTCTATAATGCCACGTATGGCATTGAGCATCAGGAGTATTACATCAGGTGTTATATAAGACCTGTCTGCTTCAAAAGGTGCCACAAGAATTCATCCTGCTCGGCTTACATTATTTGTTGCACCAATTCCAGCATTAAATCTTTTAACAAGGCAGAATATTTCATTCTTGGACGATCTCAAGTTGTAGCAAACATGCATTTGTGGGATAATTATGTGTTATTATACCAAAACAGGATTATTGAAGTCTGGAAAAAATGCATTCCAGTCTGCAGGGAGGGTCCATGCTCACATGTAGGGGCTCCAGAAACTCAAAACAAATGTCAATAGCAAGAATGAAAATCTGTTTATTATTGGCACAGAACTGCAGAGTTTACTGGAATCGAGATAACTGTTACTGTTAGTAGTGTCTTGAGAAATATCTCTACAAAGCAATTTCATGGATATGAACTGTCTTGCATGAACCGCTGGTTTGTTTTCAAACACATGGTTGCTAATTTACAAGTAATCTGCCTCCTTTATCCCTTACTTATATTATATTTTCCCTTTTCTGACCTTTAAAACAACGGAAAAAGAAAAGGAGAAAGTAGAAAAGCGCCTTAAGGAGACTGAGCTGCCAGCTTCACACATGGAGAATGAACCATAAGAGAACATATCAGCAAATAAAATTTACAGTTCCAATAAATCTCTCAGAAATGCATGTATAATATCCTCTGAAGTGATGAGAAGGGTAAAAGAGAGAGCCAGAGCCCAGTTAAGATGGATGCAGCCAATCACTAAGCTGTAACATATGACCAAGTCCTTCATCTGCCACTGAACCTGAAACTCATCTGTATCAGTTTTCCTTTAAAGGCCGAGTAAAAAAAAAAGGAAGAAGAAGAAAAAGAAAAAGCTAAATGTCTTCAATATATCAGTGGGATGGATTATTGGACAACACACTTCACTGATTTAGAAGTTCTGTTTGCTGTTCTTAAGGAAGATGAAAAGGATGTGTGTGTTTCTGAACTGCTCTTGTTCTCCAGCAGCCCGGCAGTGCAGGAGCAGATTATTACCAGTATGACAGCAGCAATGCCGTTAACTGGCAGATCAGAGGTGAGCCTATTTACAAATCTGCTTCCTCAACAGTTCCTGGGGTTTCATTGTTTATTTGCCTCCTCTATAGATGTTTTTTTCAGTGTGTGTGTGTGTGTGTGTGTGTGTGTGTGTGTGTGTGTGTGTGTGTGTAAATGGATGAAATAAGCATCTCGGTGAAAACCTGCAAACATTTGATCTTTTTTTTTTCTCCTTTTGTTTCAGAATACAAGGTAAGACATGGCTGGCAGAACTACAGAGCACTGTTTCTGAGGAGCGAAGGTCTGGATCAATGACTAACAGATGGGAATGAGGTGTTGTCTGTGTTTATAGTGAATGCTAGACACAGATACATACAGCAGGCTCAGAGACACACTTCCTAACACCGTGAATCGTCTTTTTAACAGGAATATTCATGATGAATAAACCAACTTTTTTTTTTCTTTTTCACAAACTGCTCATCAGATTCATCATCATCATCATCATTTGCTTTACAGGGTTTTTTTTAACTTTGTTATTTAGATGCAGGAATATAGTTTTAATTGTTCTTTTGATGTTACTAAAGCAAAAATTCTGTTAATCCTGGCGACATGCACCAACATCTCATCCTTGCATTTTATCAAATTATGTGAAGCATTTTAGCACTTTGCGCTTCAGCGACTCAGATTTCAGCCGATGTTACTTTTTCCTGTTTGAAATCCACAATATTTCCTCTCTTCTAACATTGCCTCTTATGGTTTTGCTTACTTTATTCTCCTGCTGCTGCTGCCACTGTTATTGTTGAATTTCACTGTATTTTAAGTGGCTGGAATTGGCTGGCCGAGGAAGGGAAGATGGGAATTGGATTTGTCTGTAATACTGCATTTTTAAATGTATAATTTCATTATGATGCACTGTGAAATTTATAAATGAGAATTTTTTCATTTAGAATCTCTTGTTTTCTCTAACCTGCTGATGCTTCTGATTTCATACTCTCTCTTTCGGTAGTTTTAGCATTAAGATGAAAGGTTTTTTGATTTCTTAAATCCATAGATTGACTATTGTGCTGCATAGAAGAATAACAGCTGTTAACATTTCTATTTAAACAACATTCCCATGTCAGTCACACTTGGATGTGTTCCTGATATCCTCTGTCTCTGACAGATTTACCCATATGAAGCTTTAGTGGTGTCAGTGCGAGGGCAGCAGCGTCTCCCCAGCGATGTGGATCGAGCCAGACTGGAGGTAAGCTCTAACAAGACACTAAATCCACTTCACTCTCTGCATTTGCACATCAGTCTGAAAAGGGGGGGGGGGGGGGGGGGGGGGGGGAAAGAAACAGAAAAGATTGCGACAGAAAGCTTCATGCAGGTGTTACACACATTGAAAGCTGAGCAGATGTTTTATCAGTTCAAGATGATCCATCTATCTACTGCACACCAGAAACTGTTAGTTTTGCTGCAGTGCTGTTGAAATTCTGTTTACTGGAAGCCCGTGAGCTTTACCGGTCTGTACCATGTGAATTGTTGAACAAAGAAACTGATCATCAGTGTAGAACAGCATAACTTTTGTTGATAGAGAAAATTCCTCAATAAATGAGTTATCTGTGATAATCTGTGTCTTCTGTTGCGTCTGTAGGAGACCAAATGATTTGATTTAAAATCCCACTGAACCATGCTTTCACCGTTTCAACGTATTTCAGCAACGGTTTAGTTTCCTCAGCTGTTTTTCTCCCTCCTCTCCTCCCTCACAGCGTCACCTCTCACCTGAGGAGTTTTACAGAGTCTTCAGCATGTCCATGTCGGCGTTCGACCGGCTGGCTCAGTGGAAGAAGAACGAGCTGAAGAAGCAGGTCCGACTCTTCTGAGGAGAAGCGTCCTGGTTGGTCTCTTCCAGAGCAGGTCCTCCCTCCTCCACCATCAAAACCGCTGAGCCGCCGCTTCCTCTTAGGTTCACCGATGCTGCTTGTCTGTGGCAGAGTAGCCGAATACAGCAGAAGTTGTTCTTCCCTCACGGTGGCGGCGCAGAACAGTTGGCCCGCCACTTTTCTTAAGCAATACATTCAAACTCAGTCAGTCGGGAGGAGGAAGAGGAGCAGAGAGCTGACCTGAGGCCACCGAGCCGCAGGTACATGTGGGAGTCGGCTGCGTTTCTCTTTCCGAACAGCAGATGGCAGTACTAACATGATGAACAGCTCCAGTATTTCTATCAAAATCAGTGGAAACCATAGAATTGCAGAATGATGCCAAAAGTGCAGGAAACAGCAGTTTTCACTCGACACTGTTTCTCAGTGACCTGAAACAACAGGTGAATAAATACAGTGTGACTCGCGGCAGCAGAGACACACACGGTGATTTTAAATTGTGCAAACACTGAAAACCAAAGGTTTTCTTTTGCTCTTGTCAAGCTTTGTTTTTTTGTTTTTTGATATTTATTGTTTTGATGTCAGATTTTTTTGAAGCCATATCAGTGTTAACTCTTCTTTGTTATGAAGGAAAATGAACAGTCTGATTGTGTGTGTTTGGAAATACGAGGTGAATGAAGAGTGTCGTTACTGAGCTCAGAGATACGAAGTTCACAAACATGGTTTTTCTACTACACACCCAAAATAAGATGTTTATCTTTTACTTGTTTTATTGAAGAGGGTTTTTGTCTGCGTATGCAAGTACTTCGAGCTGCACTTAAGAAACGTCACAACATTTCATGTGTGTTTGTGTGTGTGTGTGTGTGTGTGTGTGTAAAATTTCTGCATTTGCCTAAAAAAGGCTTTCCATGGAAGTTGAGTCAGAATCCAGCGGAGTAAATAGAAGAACTGGGAGGAAATCTGAAATTAAGGAAGAAAATAATAATGCAGAAGTGTGTGAAGGGACAGGTGTGTCAAAGAGAAAGTTTAGAGGTGAATGAGATGTTACTCTGCAGAGTTTCTAGCTGAATGTAAAAGATGTAACAATGTTTTTAATTTAATTTTGAGACTGAAACCATGCAAAGTGTGTGTTGTAGCAGTGTGTGTGTGTGTGCGCATGTATGTTGACGGGTTGCACTGATAAATCACACTTAATGCATTTGAAGCAACCAACTAAGTTGTTTTGTTTTCTTTAAGTTAACGTTTATGATGTGCAGCCTCTTGTCTGACACTGCAATTTTCTGAATAAACAACTCACTGCTTTTTCTGGTTGAATCTGTGTTTTCTTTCTTTTTAAGGTAAAAATCAGCTGCTCGTCAGTCTGAAATGTGAACTCATCGTTTGAGGGGTCATTGGGTCACTGGCTGTGTAAAGAGAACGTGAGCATGTGGAGTTCTGTCATTCTACATAATATGTAGAGTGCATGTAAAAACTGTTTTTAAGCAGGTATATCTTGAAACCAGCACAGTAGTACAGTCGCTATTTCATTTTTTTAACATCATCAATCAAAATTGTTTAAATGTCATTTAAGTTTAATTCAAACTATAAAATGTCATATCTCCGAGTGATTATTATACATCAACTTCAATAGTGTTTTATTCCTCATAATTTTATGTCACATGCCATAAAATACATGAAATAAACTTTTCATAAGTTGAGGTGTTTCTTTTTTTTTTTCCTTCTTCTTTTTGGTTGACATCGAACGTTGGATGATGGACTTGTACAAAAGTTTGAGTTGCAGTGTGATGTAATGGTTTAATTAAAACTTCAATAGCCCATACATTTAACATTTACAACAGTGTTATTCGCATAACTTCTTCAATTTTGTCGAAGTCGAATCTTTACAATAGCACAAAGAGCATCCAGTGAAAAACAAAAAGCAAAAACCCAAATCCAAAGTGCAAAGCAGATGTGACAAAAATGGTTAATGGGAACTGCTTCATATATTCCTCTTCTGGTTTTTATATACCACTATTAAACTCGGAGGTTTCCATGCGTGACATCTTCCTCAGTGGGATTTTTGCGGCCGTTTTTATGTGACTTCTTTGGCTCAGAGCCTTACAGCTTGTCTCGAACTCAACTCCCGCTAGGACCCTGCGGAGCTCCGGAGGATGAAGCGGCCGCCGGTCCAGCGGCCACTCTGACTCACTTGGCCGCACGGAGGGAGACTCGCAGCTCCGCCGGGTCTGTGGACAGCAACTCTCTCATGTTCACAACTTTCACGAGAGAACGAGCAGAGAGGACTAAAGCCGGAAACAGCGAGTTTGGCGAAGGACTGGACGCTCCAGAGCAGCATGGACTCTAAGCGGCAGAGTGGTGAGTTACAGCCCCGCTTTCATGACAAACATTCTGAGTACAGTAACCGAGAGAAGATGTGGAAGTAGAGCTTCAGAGCAAGAACTTCAGTGTGGATGAAAATGGAAACAAACACGTGGAGAAATCGGTCAAACAAAACAAAACAAACAAACAAAAAAATCTAATTTCTAACACATCGGATTGATTAATAGAAACGTGAAATTGCAACATTTGAAACAAAAAACCAATAAGTGTAAATAAGTGAAATAGTGGATGTTGTTGAATAAATATTCCAGTTTGTAGTAAATAAACCGCCTCGCGCTTCCTCCGCGTAACGTGAACGTGATGTCATCCGGCTCGTGCGCGCTCTGAGTGGACGGAGGTGTCCTCAGGTAGAGTGACGTCATCTGACGCAACCCGATGCCAACACAGAAGCGCCCTGTTGGAAGCTGCGCCGCGGCAGCGGCGGTGAATGGACGGCCTGTGTGGAAGCCTGCGGGACAGGAAGCTGCATTATGCAGCACCAGGTGATGGAGCAGGGAGCCAAACCAGGATCACATGTGGTTATCTGAGGTTAATCGACGAGCTTTAGTCCTTATAAATAACTCATTTTGATGTTAAGGCACAATTTTAAATTCTAAATGTGCATTCCAAAAAATAATAGCACACACATTGTTTGTGCTGTTATTGACCATTTTAGATTTACCGATTAACTTAGACTGCATGCCTTTGGACCATGGGAGGAAACTGTGTTGCCTGGATGAAAGCCATGCATGCACATTCTCAACAAGCAAACTGCACAAAATTGAACCCAAACAGAATCAGACTTGGGGTGAACATGCTCACCATTACCCTCACATGCAGTCCCTGCCATTACAACATATGAAATCCATATGTTTCAAATATGAAATAGTTTAGAATTGCATCAACCCCTGGCTCAGTTGTTCTCGTCAGGATTAATTCAAACAGGTTTTACTTTGAGACACTTTTGGTGTAACTCTGCACACATACAGTATATACAAACAATAGCTTCACCCTAGAATTAACTTTGAGCACTGTACCTTTAAAAATAACAGATGAAAATTCTATATACATTCTGTTATAGAGGTTTTTATAGCAAACATTTTTTCACTGTAAGAGACACAGTCTATCTCATCTAATTATGGGTGAAAGGCAGGGTACTTCCTGGATGTGTCACTAGTCTTACACAGGGAATCACACAGACCCACACTTTCATCCAATGTCTAGTCACTAATTACCCACACATGCATGTATTTGGATTGTGTGGGGAGCTTAAGCAGACACAGTTACAATTTGATGAATCTGCACCGAAAAGCTGCAGCATAACTGAAGCTTCAGACATGTACCTTCCTGCTCTGAGTCAACTTTCAATTCATTAATCTGCCACCCCACCCACTTTCAGGGTGGGGTGGCAGATTAATGAATTTCATGAATTGCATTATTTACTCGTGCTTTTGCAGCCATGACATGTCAGATTATGTCTGGACATAACAGTAGTGAAAGATGTTGACACAAGTAGGCCATGCATAATCAAACTGTCTGTGCGGCTTTGCGTCGTAACGGTAAATGTTCTCACTCTGGGGAAAAAAGAGTAGATCAAGTTGAGGTTTTGGGAGTTTTTCAGCTGCTGCAATGATTGTTAGGAAACTGTAGACAAAGTGAAAAGAAAACATTTTCATGTAATCAACTGGTTTTAAAAAAACTTCAGTTCAGAGGAATCTGATTTCGTTTCCAGTTGAATGAAACCCAGTTTGTGAAAGCTGAAATAATTAATTGCTTTTGTAGGCTCACGCCCTGGCATACCAGCTCTCTCTGTTGGATAATTAACTGGCTTTGACCTCAACCTTGGTTCCTTTACATTTCCTTTTTCCCTTCCCTTCCCTTCTCTTTTACTATTTATCCCAGCCATCAACCCACAAATCACCTCTCTCCATTATCTTGCACAGTCAGAAAGAGCCAAAGATTTTCACCATTTAATTTCAAGCAACAGTTCACACAGTAAAATAACCACTTTCAACAACAAAAGCATTTCCGCAGTTAGAAGTGGGCAAATCTACTGGAGTTCCAACTTCTGCAACAGTAATCTAGAAAAGAAGGGGGGGTTTTCACTTCGGTCGGAGGTGGAGACGGAGTGGATGTGGTGACGGCGGTCCCATGCCCGGCAGGAAGAGCCTCGGAGCGTGTCTTGACCTCGTCGCCAATGTTTCAGTCCCTGGAAAAGCTACAGCAATCTTTGGGTGGATGTGTGTGTGAGTGGGGTGGAGGAGTAGACCCATTAAACCAGACCATGATATATATTTAAGATAAACAATGTGTGTGTGTGTGTGTGTGTGTGTGTGTGTGTGTGTGTGTGTGTGTGCATTGCTTTGTGCACATTTTTATGAGAGAAAAAAATAGTGATTGTTTCATCAAGCGAGTTGTCAAGTTAAAGAAAACTGACAATCTTCTCACCAAAACGTTTTGATTTGGGGTTTCCTTGTTGAGTTACATCATTTGAGCCTGTGGCTCCACATGGTGGTTTTCTCTTACCTGTGGCTGCGTTCCTGAAGAAACCACAACACTGCAGCAATCTGGGTTAGACATCAAACCCCTGCTGGGCCGCATCGAAGCCACTGTCACAACATTCTTCCTTTGTGTGTATGCCTACCGTTCACTATCAGTGGAAAGTGATAAGATACTAAAGGAATGTGGAAAAGAGAATTCTTGGACTGTTTTCCCCCAGCTGTTTCTTTTTAAGCATCTTGCCAGCTTAGCTCTGTACTTTTTAAAGCGCTTGAGTGAACTCTTACCCCCGGGCGAACAGTGACACTATCCACTGTTGTCATGAAAAAAATATGAATTAGTGGATGCTGGGTCCCTGAAGAAGACTTTTGTCTCAGTGGGAGCTGCCGCAGCAGCAGAGACTTGAACTCTGACCCCTGTCTGAAGAGAATGGGTGTCTGGAGAAGCCGCGGGAGAAGATGGGTGAGGGAAAGGGGTTAAAGAGAGAGGATGTGAGAGGGTTGAGGCACGGGGAGGAAGAATGAACTGGAAGGGAGATTAGCAGAACTGGACAGAACTCATACTTTGTAAGAGTGAGGAAAGCTGGATGTCGTTGGAAAAAAAACATCTTTCTACACATTGGAATTTCTTGAGACATTGTTCTTTCTACAGTCGTTTGTTTATGAAGCAATAATCAGAACTCTCTTGAGCAGCAAAGAATTAGTTTCAGTCATTTATGCTGGTTTGCCTAGACTTCTATTGATTGATGAGTTTGAAAGTATAACGGACGGGATTGAAAAGTGTCTCTCCTCCTTCTCTCCGCTGGCCATGAAATGTTTTTGTGCTGGCAGATAAACAGTGAGGAGCAGCAGTTGTTTTGTTCTGCGCTGCAACCCAACATGCTGAACCAGTTCAAATGGGAGTCGCATGGCCCACGTCTCATGACTGATTATCATCATGACGACCGGCCACAGAAAACACACAAAAATGTATGTCAAAGCACGCACGCACAGCACATTCTTTATAGCGTTTATCAGTTAAATGTGTTTTCTTGTGTATTAAATACTGAAACTCCCAATAGAATAAGTGAAAATGTGTTTTTAAGATTATGACATGTTTTAAAATTTCATAAACGTGAAGGTAAAAGTTGTAGTTATGTTAGAATAGTCTTTATTAAATCAATGCAATGTCCCCAAAAGGCACAAAAACACATATGTAAGTGTGCCAGCATGTTTTACTTACATTGTGGGGACCTAAATATGTTAATCTCTCGAAACTATGCGGATTTGTCTGAAATGAAGAGATAAAAATCAAGTACTCATAATGTATGTGTGTAAAGTCTTCTGAGGTATGACTAGCAGTGTGTGTGTGTGTGCGTGCGTGCGTGTGTGTGTGGAATGAGGGGTTACAAAGATCCCTCTGTGGGTGAGACGGACCACAAGCCGCCAGAACAGCTGATTCTCAGCCTCTGAACCCTCCGGTCCCCGAAGACAGATCCAAAGTGGAACGAGAGAAAGAGACAGCAAATGCATTGATGGGCTCCGCTGTGTAAAGTAAAGTTAGACTTCAGGAATCAGAAAATAGACCAAAGGCCATCTCTGGAACTCCCATCAACCCCACTGTTGCTGCCTTTATTTACACTGAGACTACAAAGAGTCTTTTGTTGTTTGTTTTTAGTCTCAGTTGTCACCAGTAAAGTACAAGAGATCTGTAATTTGAGTTCCCATCAACTGAAAAGCAGATCTTGGAGCAAAAGGGAATTCAAAACACAAGCATGCGAGCATGACATTGGAGGAGAGTTTGCAGTGATAAAAGTGGGATGTTGAGGAATGGAGGAGGGGGAAAGCAGGAAGACAGGAAAGAGGCTGGAGAGGCGAGGCCCTCCGTAGGATGGAGGAGAGAGTGGAGATCGCTTCTGTCGACGGCTGAGACAGGAAACCACAGCTGCGACACACACACACACACACACACACACTCACACACACATACACACACAGCTGCTTGAGATATATCCTTTAACCCTGATGAGTGCCCACGGATCGAGACGATGCAGCTGTGTTGCACCACACCCCTTTGTGTGTGTGTGTGTGTGTGTGTGTGTGTGTGTGTGTGTGTGTGTGTGTGTGTGTGTGTGTGTGTGTGTGTTCCTGTTTTGTTTTGTTGTCGGCGTTTCTAACTCGGACGGTACAATTGTTTGCTCTGGTCTTGCGGAGCATTGTGGTCATCTAATTTTGGCCCTCACAGAGACAATAGCGTATTGTCCGAGTGAGGAGGGGGTGCGGAAGAGACTTGTGGAGCAGAGAGAGGGCTTTTCTCTCGCTCTCCCTGTCCTCACTCTGTGAAAGAGGCCGTTTTGATCCTTTTTTTTAAATAAACCCTTATTCCTGAACTGTAGCGCTGCTTCTGTATTTCTGCTGCTGCTGATCTTCATTCATAATTTTGCAAACTTGCCGCTTCATGAGTGTTTTCTTAAGCGTCTCAAGAGTCGTCCGTCGTAAAGGAAGTGACATTTCCTAACCATGGCACATTGGAGTCATTTTTCCTAATACGATAATAGGATGAAAACAAGCTGGAAAAAAATAGAATGTTTGTCCAAATTTGTTCCTGGAGAAGATTTCTTCATAACCCATGGTGATTTTCTGGCTTCGCCCCCAAAGTGTCTTTAAATTTCCTATTTTGCCATTTGGGCGGAATTCAGTAGTAAATTTGCTGATTTTAAT
Organism: Salarias fasciatus; assembly: GCF_902148845.1. Lineage (NCBI taxonomy): Eukaryota > Metazoa > Chordata > Actinopteri > Blenniiformes > Blenniidae > Salarias > Salarias fasciatus. The sequence goes on from NC_043754.1 coordinate 12,298,789, forward strand.
GGAAAAAAACTATTACATTTTTCCCCAAAGTATTATGTTGGCAGGGAGAGGAAAACCACATAAAGAACATGTGGGTCATTACGAGACAATAAAACCTTTCAAAGAAACAGAATTACATAATTTGCTACTTTTGAATTCCAGCTGGTATTTCTGACTTGTTTATTGCCATGAAAAGTATTTCAGTAAGTAGATAATAATTGATAACTCGCGGCATTTTGGAGAACGGTTCTCTGCTTAAAAAGGGTTTGGTAACCGTCCTATCTCCAGTGAAACTTTAGATTTTCTTCTTTTCTCCGGCTTCATTTCCTTTTGGGAAGTCAGCTTCCTGCCCTCCTCTCCTCAACTCCTTCTCTCTGCAGCTCTCTCCCCCCACTCCCGCCTCTCTTTGCCGGCGCTGAGCAGACAGGATGTGTGAGAGTGTGTCAGGGCATTTGGAACAATGTCAAGGGCAACAAAACTCTCACACACACACACACACACACACACAGACATACACAAGCATGCGCTCACACACACAGGCTGAGACACAGGATGTCAGAGTTGAACATGAAAACAGTAAAATTTTTAAGAAAACACAAAATGTCAGTGAGGACAGTCGGAGTGAATATGCGATGGTGTTTTGACTTTAGACAGAAGAATTCAAGCAGTAAACAGGCCGGCTGCTCTGAGGTCAACAAAATGAATTGAGCCACATGAGTGCATGCTAAACATCTCTCCAGTGTCAGCTGTTGCTCTTGTGCTTGACACTCACTTTTCCTGTGGCTGTGCGTGCATCTGTTGGATTGTTGGAAGGGCGCACAGATACTCGCCGTGTTAGGAGTCTGCAGGAGTCAGATGGAAGTTTCACAATCAGGGGAGAGACTGAGAGGTTAATGGTTGACTGTAAATCACCCGTAGGAGTGAATGTGTGTAAGTTTCTGTGTGTGTTGGCTGTGTGATGGACTGATGACCCATCCAGGGCGTAGCACACCTCGTGTCTGTTATCAGGCGGGAGAGGCTCATCTGATGTATAAACCATTTCAGTACTGTGTGAGGTTGCTTCTGTAATCTTCCAAATAACACTATCGGTTTTGTGTGTGTGTGTGTGTGTGTTTTTCCAGTCGTGATGGAGCGACTGGTGACAGAGCTGAGCTCTCTGCTGAAGCTGCTGGACCACGAGACCGTCAGTCCCGCCACCGCTGAAAAAATGGCCTCCATACGTAACATCCTGGAGTCACTGCAGCTGTCAGGTAAAGCAGAAAACCCCGCATATAGACATGCAGAGCGAACAACTCCAGCCTGTTTTGATTCCCGTATTAGTCCCCTGAGGTGCAAATACAATAACAGCTGATCATGATGCATAATTGCTCTCCTGCTGAAGGTGTTTTTACAGCTGACAAAACAAACTCAAAACGTTTCCTTACTATTTCACTGAATGTTAATCAGGCTTTACCTGAACAGGTTCATTCACAGCCGCTGTAAGATTTCCACCTCAAAGGGCTATCATTCCCGCGAAGAGGTGCAAAATGAATTTAAATAAACTGCAACCATGCATCTGTGAGATCAGTGGACAGGAAGTTACCAAGGCACGCTTGCAGCTTCTCAGCTTTACTCCGCTTCATGTTAATTCAGTTTGACACCTGCAGAGATTCAGCCGAAGACATTATGACCGCAGCAGAAATATTCCTTTATTGCTTATCTGTTTGCAACGGGGAAGCCCTAACCATCAGACAACCACACTGCAGCAGCTCCGGATTGTACAAAATACAAGTAAACAACAAACTGTAGCCTGTGCGGCATCAAATCTTACCGCAGTCTTCACAGTCGATCTGTGTTTATCTGAGAGAATACAGGAAGTTGTTGAGGATAAAAGGATTAATGTAAGAGGATCATGAAAAGCAAAGTGTAAAGAGGATAATGAGACAAGGTCAGAGAAAGGCGAGCATTAGAATGGACCAAGATCAGCCTGTTCTCACTATTACACAATTATTCATTGTCACATTTCATGCATATAGCCTGTTCTCAAAGAGAAAGCTTATGAGGTTCCCGATGCCTCATGTCTGTTATTTAAATCCAATTTGCGCGTCGCTGTTGTTGGATATGATCGTGTCTTAAGGTGAAGTGCAGATAATTCAGAGTTGTTACACAATGATGCGTCTGTTTGTCATGTCTCTGTGCGCCACTGCTAATCCTGCTTTAGTACAGGTCAGAATCTTAACCCTGACTCTCATCCTGCTTGTGACTACTAATTTGTTTGTTTTTTTCACAGTCAATGGATCAGATGTCTACATGAACAGCTGTCTCTACGGCAACGGCACCAGTTTTGTAGAGTCCCTGTTTGAGGATTTTGGTATGTGTGGACTTTAAAAAAAAAAAAAATCATTTCATTCTATGTAGTTGACCAGGATTGTGTATTATATTAAAATATTCTGTTCATAAAACAGACTGTGATTTGCACATGCTCAGTGCATCTCCACTGGACCAGAAAGAGCACATCGATGAAGAGGAGAAGCCTCAGCGCAATAAATCTGTAAACGAGAGACAGCACTATCTACCTTCGATTATATTTTCATCTCTTGAACGTACAGCGCTCATCTTTTCCCCGCCCCGCTTCTTCAGACGCCGACTGACACCCCCCCACCTCTGCCCACCACCCCGCTTCCTGATGACTACTATGAAGAGGCGGTTCCTCTGGATCCCGGATCCACGACGCAGTACTTCACCACCAGTCAGTAATATATGCACTCAGTAATGGTAAATGGTAAATGGATTTCACTTATATAGCGCTTTTCCACCGCTTGAGCAGTCCCCACAGCGCTTTACACGGTTAATCACACTCGCATCCCAGCGGAGGTGGCTGCCCTGCAACGCGCTCAGTCCATCCACTGGGAGCAGTAATGTGGGGTTCGGGGTCTTGCTTAAGGACTCTGACACTTGGACTGGGTTTCAATCAGGGAATTGAACCAGCAGCTTTTCAGTCAATCAATACATTGACTTATGATTCTATCAACTATATGTCTTGAAATTGTTTTTACAGTAAGTGCTTTTGACTTTATAGATCAAAAATGCAATGTATTTAGGACAGATGGACACCACTGACTTAATTCTCAATTTGACTGTTATATCAAATGAATGATTAAAGAAACCACACAAGCATGCAGTTTAGAACAACAGTACAATATAATATATCATCAATCTTTCAGAGACAAAGAGTAAAAGTTTAGTAGCAGTAGTTTAATTAATTACAGAAATATTGCAGCTATATAAACTGCTATACAGGTGAATGCATTTACCATTTCATTTGTGAAATCCACTGAGAAAAAACTCCAGAAATATTCGATCTCACTCGTTCTTGGCTTACTCGCGTAGCTTCTAGGAACTCCGTGGAGGACGCCTACTATGAAGACGCCGACAATAACTACCCCACCACCAGACTCAACGGGCCTCCCAAAAACTCCTGTGAGTCAGTGCCGTACTCCTCCCTCTGCTTTCAACTCGATCGCACGGCCACAAACGGAAACATGTTTCGCTTGTGAATCAGAAATGCCTTGTGAATTCTTCATTCGTGTCGCTGTCTTTACTCAGATAATGACTCGGACGCTCTGAGCAGCTCCTACGAATCATACGAGGAGGAGGATGAGGAGGCCAAGGGGCGGGATCCCCCTCAGAGGTGGACGGCAGAGGAGAGCCCGGACGGGCCGGTCAGAGACTGCCGCATCTGCGCCTTCCTGCTGAGGAAGAAACGCTTTGGCCAGTGGGCCAAACAACTGGTCGTCGTCCGTGACAGTAAACTGCAGGTTTGTAGACGAAACATTACATCGGTGCTGGAATTCATTTTTATTCATCTTAAATACAACCAAACATATGTTTTCATTCACATCTCATTACATGAACACATGTATGTGAATCAGCACCAGACAGGATTCCTGCGATATAAAGTGAGTCTCTAAACGCCGTACCTCTTATTGCGTTACTTTACTCTCCACATCTGTCTTTTCTAGTGTTATAAGAGCATCAAAGAGACTTCTCCCCACACGGAGCTGCCGCTGAATCTCTGCAACGTCATCTACGTCCCGAAGGAAGGCCGCAAAAAGAGACACGAGCTGCGCTTCTCGCTGCCCGGAGGCGAAGCTCTGGTCCTGGCAGTTCAGAGCAAAGAACAGGCCCAGCGCTGGCTCAAGGTGCTTTGACTCGCTTGTGTCTGGAGGCTGGTGGTGAGACGGGAAGACACGGGGAAATCATACGGCAATAAGGATGTGTCTGGAAGTGAAAGGTGTCTTTCTCTTTTTCTTTTCTGGGTCAAGGTGATCCACGACGTTGGCAGCCAGTGCAGCAGCAGCGAATTGCTGGAGGGTTCCACTTCTCCCATTATACAGAGGAAGCTGGAGCTCGACAAGGTGCCTAACGGGTTTCTGCACGTCTGTGAACGTCAGCCTGTGGATGTCATTACAATTACACGCTCAGCTCTTGAAAGTTCTCTCTGAACTGCCGGTGCCGTGTTAACAGCTTCCTCGAGCCACGTCTGACTTCACTTTACTGGACCTCGCTCGTGTGATTTATACCTTTCTGAACCCATGCGGGGCTCTCTGCGTTTCATTGGTGCTGACGTCGCCTCTTTCAGCCCACGCATGACACAAGTATTCCTCGGCCGCTAATTTGCCAGCAGCGAGTGAGGTGACATTATCGTGGTTGCTGAGCTGGCTCGTTTTCAAAGAACTTCATGTCCCGAGCGCGTTGGATCCATGAGGACAAGGCCGCTACACCCTGCTGCGGCTTCACGGGCCAGAAAGTATTCCCTAAAACTTTAGGGATTTTCGCCAAGTTCGCTTTATTTCAAAAAGCTGGACAGACGTTTTGTGTTGATTTGCGTCTCTTCACTTCACTCTCAGTGAAAACTGTACGTTCTGTTTTCCAGGTGCTGCAGTCCGACAGACAGGCGTCAGACTCGGACAGCGGGCCAACGGCCGAGAGTCAGTCCACCGCGCACGGAGCGGGGCGAGACGCCACAGACACACTCAGTAGGTGTAACCTTAAAAGCAGTTATTGATTTAGTTGTAATTTCTTTATTGCGGTTGCTTTATCGGGGCGAGATGAGAGATACAACTCACATCTCTCACATGTTCCATCTGAGAGAAGTACTACGAGGGCTGCCTACTGTGAGCTGTGACTTTAGATTTGGCCTTAATATCGACGGCACAGGGCTTAAAGCTTTTAAAATATGGTCTGCTCACAGGAAGACGGGAGGAAAATATCATAGTTATATTTTCTGATGTGGATTTTCAGACAGAAGATGACGTTTTGGAGGGGCTTCGGCTTGTTTTTTTTTTGTTTTTTTTGAAGACCTGCGGCACTGATCACCTTCCTCTCCCCTGTTGTTAAGACTGAGGCTTAAATTAACTTAATTATTACCACAGTGGTAACATGCATTCAGCGCTCTGCTGTTTGCTCGCATGGTAAGGGGAATTTGGGCAAAGTAACTCAGCCTAGATCATGTTTATTTCAATACAATCATACATCCATTGATTTATCCCATCTCAGGTCACATGACGATTTCTATAAATGTAAATGGGCTCCAGGGGATGGTTAAGTTACCTGTCCCTGAAAGTAATCATCAATAAACTTCAATATTAAAAGAAAAAACAAAAAACAGGAAAAACGATTACAACTATTAAACCAAACAAGAAGAACCATGCAGAAGCTGTTGAAAAAATCAATTAATGAATAAGATTTAATTAGGAAGATAATTAAAAATAGACTAAAGTTTAATGAGAAAAACAGACAAATGAGGAAAAAAAAGAAAACGCTCATGCTAATCCAAATAAAATGTCAACAGCTGCTTTTTGAAACTAGTAACAGTTTATATCTAGTGAATATTAATTTGTAACATAACATAAAAACAGTAACTGGCAGGCAGCTGCATGGTGTCCATTACACACACAGACTTATAAAACTTTAATTCATAACACCCAGAGACAGCTACCTGAAAATGATTCCACAAAATCCAACAAAAATAGAAGAACTGTGCAGAAACAGAGTCTCAATTGTCCTCAGAGGGAAGTGAATCCTGGTTGTAATGTTCTCACTTTCTAAAAACATCCTGACTCCGAGGGTCTTCAGCTGGAGCTCCTATAATGCTCCCAGAGCACGTACACACACGCACGCACGCCCACACACACACACACACACACACACACACACACACACACACACACACACACACACACACACACACACAGGTTCTATTTGCGTAAAGAAAAGCTGGCAGATCCATGGCGAGAGGTGAAAAACACGGTCAGATCATGTGTGTTGTAACTACCTGTTTACTCACCAAGTGACTCTGAACCTAAAGAGGCATGAGAGAGAGGGAGAGACAGGAAGTGAGGCACAAGCAGATATGACATCCTTCCTGTCGTCTTCCTGTGATTGTGTCCCGCTGACATCAGAGGAAGAGGGATGGAAACAGCTCTGCGCCACCTACCTTCAGACCATCGCCGCTGTAGAAAAGAGATTCAGACTGAACCAGAAAACCCAATTTTGACTAAAAATGTGAAAAAACATCTCCGAAGGATAAAATCGTGCAGATTCTTTTATAGTTTTTTATCGATACAGAAGTTACTGATTCTAGTTGAAGCCTCATCCTCTGTTTTTTGGGTTGTGGGGGTTCACTGCGGCGTGTGTTTGCTTGCAGACAGAGGGAAGCGCGGCGCCTTCTCAGAGCTGACCGGGTCCATGAGCCGAGCGGCAGGGAAGAAGATCAATCGAATCATTACCTTCTCCAAACGGAAGCCCCCCTTACCGGGAGAGTTGCCCTCGTCGTCAGGCCACCACGACAACCCCCGCTGCGGTGAGGACGCCATGTTGTTTCCTGGCCAGTTGTAGCGACTAGAAGAAACCGAGCAGGCGCAGGGAAGACGTGCGAAGACACTCAGCAACTTATTAATAAACTTAAAAGACTGAAATGTTCCTCCTTTTTTCTTACACTTTATATACATGGATTAAAGACAACGATTAGTGTGAAATATCAGAGTTATTTCTGGCACTGAACATGCCTGCTTTCCACGCCTTCTCCGCAGGATACCTCAGTGTGTGTCTCAGCGGGTCTTGGAAGGAGCGCTGGTGCGTGGTTCGAGGTGGAAGCCTGCATTTGCAGAAGGACCCCGGGGACCAGCGTCCTCCAGTCATTGTGGTGCCGCTCAAAGGGGCGGAGGTGATGCCAGGAGGCCTCGGACCCAAACATCCCTTCTCCTTCCGCATCCTGCAGGGAAGCAGCGAACTCGCAGCCTTAGAGGTGCAGCAGACTACACGTTTTCATTTTTTATGACTCCGTTGGCAGAGAGTGCGCGGCGAGGTCACGCCACCCTTCTCCGAAATCAAGCTGAAATGTGTGTGCGTTTGTTTGTGTGTGTCAATCAGGCCAGCTGCTCCGAGGATCTTGGCCGCTGGCTGGGTGTTTTGTTTGCAGAGACCGGCAGCGCCACTCTCCCAGAAGAGCTGCACTATGACTACATCGACGTGGACACCCTCACCGACATACGGCACGCCGCCAGACACTCCTTCATGTGAGTCACTTCCCATGGGACGCTCATGCGCATGCACTCGTCTCTTTTTCCCAACTTTAGGCCTAAAATATACATAACTCTCCTTTTCTTTGTATCTGCCTCTGGTTTCCTCTCAGATGGGCGACCAGCACTGCGGCGTCCTCCAGCAGCGCCTCAATAGACTCCAGGATGTATGATGAGGTCTATGAAAGCATTGAGGTGAGGGAATGAGTACATGGAAAGTCTTGAATTCAATCACCCCTTTTTTCCCTGTAACACTCAACGGATTCAAATTGCACTTTGAAAAACTAAAAGAAGTTCACTTATTGGTTGTTATAGTTTTCTATTTTTAGCATCCTTGTTTTTTTTCCCTTGGACTTTGGGTAATAAAACACATACATGGAAGTATCAAAGTAGAAAAATGATAGAAAATATGTTACAATCAATGATCAATTTCTGTTAAAACTTGTCTGCAGGCATGTTTGTGGCCTATAACAAAAAATCAAACCTTCAAATAGTGGATACTGTGATACTACTCACTGTGAGTCCTATTTCCAGTGGAAAATACAACACAATTATTATTAAAATACATTAAATAGAAAAACAGTGTGCTAAACTCAATACTCAGAAAGTAAGTTTCGTCTTTTCTTATCTATTTGAGGGAAAAAACATATTAGAAATCGCTCAGCACAATTGCACAAAATTAAAAATTAAATGTATTTGAACTGCTTCTCGGCTGCAGGATTGTGAGATGGAGAGCAGACCCGGACAGGTGAGGCGACACGCCTCCTTCTCCAGCAGGGACTCTGAAAAAACCGAGCAACAGGCCGCCGTCAAGAGACACGCCTCCAGTGAGTTTCCCTCCATTCAGACTCTCATCACTCTGGCTGCATTATAATTACATGGGAGGATTTCTAACTACAGTCCATGATTGTGATTCGAGGTCAGAGTTGTTGGAGGTGGATGTTCGTCGTGCCACGGTTGTTTTCTGGTTCCTCTTCTTTCAGATGTGAATCAGTACGGCCGATACGGAAAGACGCGTGCAGAGGAGGACGCCAGGAGGTACCTGAGACAGAAGGAGGAGCTGGAGAAGCAAAAGGAGGAACTCAGGAATGAGCTGATCGCCCTCCGCAGGGAGAAGAAGGAGGTGAAGAGTAGCACAGGTCAGACCCATCAGACACACACACACATACACACAACGCTGCACGGAATTATGCTTTGTAATTGTTCTGATTGTGTGTGTGTGTGTGTGTGTGTGTGTGCAGGTCATGGGGTGGAAAAGCGGCTCGCCGAGCTGGAGTCGCTGTGTAAACAGAAGGAGGAGGAGAGAGTGGAGCTGGAGCTCAAACTGACAGAAGTCAAGGAGAACCTGAAGAAGTCCCTGGCCCGAGGAGCGCTGGGTCCTCCCACTGACACCAAGATCAGCGTCAAGGTGGGACGCCACTGCAAACACACACACCTGCAATGCAGGGAAGCTGCTCTGTGTGTAACTGCTGACCAGATACCAACACAGCAGCAGATAGTCATTTTGGGAGTTTCTGTAAACTTCTGTTAGACTTCAGTGTTCAGTTTAAGATACAATGTGGTTTTATTCTTAGTATTGCATTAAGCTCGATACAAAGTGACCTCAGACATTTTTTTTTAAACATCTTTCACACCATTATCGGTCATCAGAGAGAAGCGACGCCGAGCTGATGGAGATGCTATTAATAAAACTTATCTGCACAGTTACAGTAAAATGTCACATTACTCAGCTCTGTTCAGCCTGATCCACGTGAAGAGGGGAGAATCCTGAACTCACACTGGAAAGACGACAGCTTTAGATAATTAAACATATCACACTGTTTGTTTGCATTAGAGTATAAAAATTGCCTCACTGGTTTTCAGTGTGTAATCTCTGTAAAGCTGTTTCATTGCTTGTTGAGAGAGACACTCTTGTTGGAGTTGCTGAGAGCTGCTTCTCGCCTCGGGCTTTGACCTCCAGGAGTCAGATCTGGTTTGTCAAACAGCTTCACTGCAGCTGCTTCCAGGAAGTCTTCGCCGCTGTCCAGGAAATAATCCAGCGATGCGAATATTTCTGTGAAATCTGACTTTTTGCTCCGTGTTTTTATTTCTTATTTTGTGTGTGTTTTTGTGTCTGTGACTGCAGGCACAAGGCAGCAAGGTTGAAAAGGTGTACAACGAGACCCTGCCTGTTAACTCAGCGGCCGAGCTCCGTAAGCGTCCCCCGTCGCTTTACGCCTCCTCCAAGGGGAACGTCATGCAGAAGGCAAAGGTAAGAAGTGTTTCGCCGCACATTTTGAGAAGCTTAAAAAGTGTGAAGTTCTCACCTGCTGGGCGTGTGTTGTTTGCATGCACGGACAGAGAAATGTTTTTTTCTCACTTTGCGCTTTCTCTCGGTTGGCAGGAGTGGGAGTCAAAGAAGGGGACCTAGACTGAACGTGAGAAGAATGACAGATGGATTCACCAAGAGGAAAAAAAAAAAAGAACCCTAGCTGTGACTGAAGGATGTGTAAAAGAAGAATGTAAGAAGAGCAGAGTAACAGGCACTGAGGAGAAGAGGAGGAGGAGGAGGAGGAGGAGGAGGACACTCACACATTCTCCCCTCTTCAAAAATTGATTTTTTTTCTGAGCACAGGCTGCAGGATGCTGCCTGAACCACTGTAAATATGACAGGGTGGACTGATACCAGCACAGTATTCCTTTGCCTCTCTATGAACATGTTCCATGCATGTTTTATTGAGTTTTTATGTGTGTTTACATTTGCACAGGGCTGCAGGAAGTGAAAAATCTCATTGCTTCATTGAAGTGCAGCACTGCCAGCTCAGAGTTACAGACAAGCCGTCCTACCTACACCCACCGGTTTTATCGCTTTTTTTTTTTAAATGCAAAACTTGGAAATGGAAAATGAGAAACTAATGGAGCGAAATCCTTGTTATAACGCTAAATTATCATAAGTGAGGAATCTGTTTCGTACCGTATATTTAAATGTTGAGGAACGCATATTGAGTATGACACTGTACCTGAAACCAATGAGTCAATGTTTATTGTTACAATGTGAAACGATTGGTTTAAACCTTACATGGGTATTTTTTCATATCTGACTTTTGCACTTTATATTGTTGTATTTTATTATTACAGAAATGTCTCGTAAACTAACTTTAATACCCTTCTTCAAAGAACCATCTGTAGAGAATTGACTGTGTTTGCCTGCCCCACTTTTCAGATTTGAACAAACACACACACACACATTGAAGTAAATGGTTGTTAAGAACTCTGTGTACTGGATTGTTTTTAATCTCACTAAGTTTTAGCATCTTTAGTTTATGGCTCAAATCTCATCAAACAAAGAGATGAATCAGCGCTCTGAAGATCAAGCTCCATCTAGTGTTGAAATTGAAACACGGCACTTCTGTCAAACCCTGGGCTTTGTCCAATCAGGAAACAAACGGTAACATCAAACAAATATCCATTTCCTCTACACTCTTTTATTAGCTATTATTAGGCTTTCTGAGTTATTTCTGGAGTGGTTCTGTTATTTCTGCCAGCTATAAATTGCTCCTCCGCTTCATTTATCGGCCACATATGTAAATGTGCGTTGAAGTTTCCACACAGTCAGAAAACATGTGTTTGAGGTTAATTCTTTAAATTGCTCGGTGTGACTGTGAGTGTTTTCAAATAAGTTTGAATTAAAACAAAAAAAGACAATCCAACCAATTAGTTTCTTTAGAAATAGTTTATTTAGTGCATTTCTAGTTTGTCCACAGCAGGAACCAAAATATTAAGTTAATCTGTGCTCCCATTGGTTCACCAAAGTTCTGGCCCAACACCATTGGTCCACTCATGTTCTGGTGCAATACTATTGGTCCAGTAGTGTTCAAACACCCTCACATTGGTTCACTAGTGTTCTGGTATGACACTATTGGCTCACTAGTGTTCTCTTTAGGTCAGGAACACGTAAGACCGGGGGGAAAAAAAAGGACCTTCGGCATGCTGCTACTGAGCAGAGGTCCACAAGCTTCCATGCAACAACAAACAAACAAACAGCAAGGGGACAACAACAACAAACAGAAAGATAAACAACAGCATTGCTTGTAAGAAGTAAGCATGGAAGCATATACAGTAAACCTTATATTAACCTGCTAAAGCCCTCAGGAGGTTTGTCTGATATACAACAGATCTTAAAAAGGTAAAATCCCCCCCAGACACATGCGTGCGCACACACTTGCTCTCACTTGCCCACACACACACACACACACACACACACACACACACACACACACAAACCGACAAGCAAGCACAGCATGTTCTCAGTCTTGCTCGCATACACACACACACACACACACACACACACACACACACACGCACGCACGCACGCACGCACACACAGGCGCACCTGCATGCAAACAAATGATCGGTCCTCATAAGTGTACAAGGAATACGTTCGTCATTTTTAAAAATATGACTTAACCCCATGAGCTCTGTGTAAACATAGCGTATCGTAGAGTAGATAAAGACTTGCTCCCTTCCTTTGTGACCCTCTGTGACTCCTGCCACTCGCCCGCTCCGTAGCAACAACCTCATTTTTTTAACACTTGGACTCTTTGGTTCTCTGTAACAGTCTGTAAATCTGACTGTGTGACTGACTGCCTGATTCAACCCCCATCTCTCTCTCTCTCTCTCTCTCTCTCTCTCTCTCTCTCTCTTTTCTCTCTCCTTCCTCGCTCGTTCTGTCTGGTTACGATACAGCAGGAAGAGTAGCCAAGGGAAGAGATTCACAGGTCCTGTCCCCTCTGCAGACCCGAGCAGCAGAGCCAGACAGATTGATTGTCCTTGATTTATTTACATACACAGTCAGTCACAGTGGGCTCCGTTAAGTGGAAGAACACACTCCCGTCTTCCTCCGGTACATCCTCGCCTCGTCCAAACCCCTCACCAGCCTGAAGTGTGGGCATGTGGGCCTGAGATCTGTGAGTGTGGGCGGGTGTGTGTGTGTGAGTGTGTAAGTGTGTGCGTGCGTGTGCGCCCTTGTGTGTGTGTGTGTGTGTGTGTGTGTGTGTGTGTGTGGTGTGAGGGGTCGGGGGGCTAGGATAAGTCATTGTTGCTGGGTGACTTCCCTCCGCCGTTGAGTAGGGCCGACGCGCTGCGACTCTTGGTGGGCGTGCCGCTGCCTGAACGTGAGAGTTCTGTCAAGTCGTGGAGTGAAGGCTCCCTGTACATGGCCACTGCAAACACACCGCACCCATCAACAAGTCAGGACTCAGCGAACAGTCATCTGCAGCCATGAAATAAAGACTGAACAAAGAGAATATGATCTCATCCAGAATCCATTTTTGCATTTCTGTCCTTAAACCTGCAACAACTGGCAGCAAAAGTCAGCTGCTGCACTCGCAACTTTCTCCACTCCACACCGAGAAAACAACGGAGCGACATTAGCATTTATTTGGAGTTGTGTTTGTGACCATCTGATGAATTTAAGTCCAATATTCACTCTGCTCCCAGCTTTGTTGTGCTCTTCGCCGATCCCTGAGGGAAATATCTGGCTCTTTATCCTATTTTGTGTTTGTAGCCGGCTGGCTGATGTGTGGTGGGCTTTTTCTTTTCTTTTTTTTTCAGAGCTCTTTTATTGAAAATCAGTAGGAGTGAAACTCGGGAGGTGTGCAACTGTGGTCCTGGAGGACCCCGGTCCTGCATGTCTGCAGTATCTCCCTGCTTCAACACGTTTGGATTTAATGAATGTGTCATCATGCAGAAAGCCCGATAACGAGCCGCTCATTATAATCAGGTGGGCTCAAGCGGGGAAACATCAAAACCACAGAGGGCCGCGGCCCCACAAGAGCAGGAGTGCTCACCTCCCAGTCGAACAAATGATCGAGCTGCAGGTTTGAAAAAAACAGAAAAGCGACAAGCTGACAGATGTTAAACTGCCCTGAAAAGCCACGGTAAAATGTGGCTTTCCAATACGTGTCGTCACTTAATCCATTCTTAATTTTGATATATTGATTACTGTTCTCTTGTTTCTTCCTCTTTCCTTCAAATATACGACGAAGCAGGCACCAGAATCCCTGAAGCCTTCTCCAGCGGGCCATTATTGCATGTTTATTTTACAATCTACTTCAATACAAACGGCCAATACGATACAATTGATCGGAGTATTTATGGGTTTGGCTCAGCGTGTTGACACAAAGGTCTATAATGGATAAGAGCAATAGTGAAGCATTTCACACAGCGCTGCCAACTCTCACGCCAAGGACGAAACTCAATCTGGACTGATCTGCTATATTTTAAACCTGCAGTTTTTGATTTAATAATGATCTTCCTGCGCTTCAAAACTGATTGAACTTATTGAGCGTCCCAAACAAAAACTGTTGATGACTGGTGATGCACAAAATGGAAGCTTTTTTTTTCATTATTTCTTATTCATTGCCCACAGTTATGATACTTATTTTTTTTACTGCTTTGCATTTGTCATTGCTGGCTATACAATCTTACTTTTGCTTAAAACACTTTGAAATGCCAGAAGAAGTCATGCTGGGAAATACTAATTTGTTCTTCCAACTAATTTTTGTTTCATGTCTTCGTCCAGTCATCTTTCTTCTTTGGTAACTTCCACGAACCAAAACGATGATATGATTCATTTCAAATGCATTTACATGTTTACAAATACCTGCAGTTATATCCACAATGCATGCATAAATGTACCAATTTATATACAGCTGTAGAGCATTTAAACTCACTGATAAAACACATGATCTTAACGTTTCCTCATGAGTATTTCATTCACATTTATCAACTTGAATGATAAAACTGTATTCTATTTATTTATTTAAACAGAAATGCATTGTGTGTCTTGGAACAGATCACAAATTAATGTCTTATGAAGGTCGATCACATATCTGTACAGGTTAACTAGCTTCCACTTGCAAATGTAAATAACACTGAGCATTATTCACGGTTTCTTTGTGCACTCGGAGGCAAATGAGACACAAGGTCACTGCTTGCATAAAATACAGCAGAAATTATTTTGGCTTTTATCTCTGACTTATTGTGCTGAGCCAGTTTTCAAACTATTATCCAGTTAAACTGATCCAGTGACTGAAGCTGTCAATAGCTTTCAACTAAATGCTAAATTTCCATGTAATTCACATGAGTCAGTGGGTTTGACAGTCTCTTATTGTATCAGGATTTCTTTGTGTGCTTAGTGTTATGTTGAATTTCATGATATCCTGACGATGTTTGTTTACACTCAACATCTTACTAACTCGCCTGTTTTCTAATTTCTCCACAATACATGTATTATTGCATTATTACTTGAACAGTCTGTTCTAAACTGCACACTGAATTTCAAACAAATAATATAGTCGCCTTAATAAAAACAATTTCTTCTCAGAAAACACTTGAAAAATGGCATGCTGGGAAATGTTCGATGTTTAAAACTGAATTTGTTGCACGGAAGTTAATTTAGTGCTTTTATCTGCAAATTTAAAATAAAACAATTTCAAATATGAATGAGAAGTCCGATTAATCATAACCAGTTCACAAAACATTGTGTGATTTACTGATTTTGAAAAAACTGATGAAATTTAAGGGTCTAATTATTTCAAACCTCGTGGCTACAGGACGGAAATCAGAAGCACAACAACAACAACAAGAACAAGTCAAAATACTGATTTGTCTCTAAAATACTGCTGGTGTGAGCTGCAGACATTCATGCCATGGGGAAAAAAAGACAAAAACAAGAGTCCAGTCACAGCTGGTGTAAATTAGGGTCAAGAGCCGGGGCGCCATTATTTCTAAAAAAAAAACAAATCTCAAAGCACAAAGACATGAACACCGTGCACATAAGTGTTTGTATTTATCAAAAATATTCCCATCGCCATGCTGAACAGCATCATTCCACGTGGCATGTTCAGGCCTCTTCAGCACATCATGATCACATCTGAAACTGCTTTCATGCTGTTTGTTTGTTCTGTGCTTCCAGACCATGTCACCTGCCTTTGTGCTGATTTGTTATTGCAGGCAGCTTGAAGCCTGACAGTCACAGAAATCAGTTTCAACACAACCGTAGAGTTTTGACCTTTGTTTTGCTGTAAAAGCAATAATCCAGAATGGCAGTGAATAGTCAAAGCAGCTCGCAGAGACCTTCATGGATCAGGTTGCATTAATAACAGCAGACTGCCATGATTTATTGTTTACTTTTTTTTATGGTTAACCTTCTCCAAAGTAAGGGCTTTAATTTTAATGCCTTGTGGAGTTAAAGTTAAAGTTGCTGCAAGTAATTGGCATTTAAAAAGATGGTTAAGTCCAATTCCACCTACTCTAGATGACTGGACAAGAATGAAAACTCAACCTATCAGCTGAGAACCCAACAGGAGGAATTCTGCACAATTTGGATTGTATTCCTCGCCACTACGAGAGCAGATTTGGGAGCCTCATTTAGTAGCTTTCTCCACACGTGTCAGTGCAATCCTGCAGAGGACAATGTGTACCTTCTGATGCTATTGTGAGATTTTAAATTACTTGAGGAGAGCGGACATTATTCAAGTGGAATGGACCGTGCCCGTGCGTACTTAGAGCTCATATGTCTTGATGACAGGTGATGCACATAACTAACAAAACTGGAAGGAGATTTATTTCCATTTCTTGCAATACTGTCACTGCACTGCGTTTATCGTAAAGCTATGTCAGAACATGGAGCAGTTCCTACCTTTGAGTGGTTTCGGTATGAAGTGTGCGGCGGCCTTGTTCTTCTTGACGTGGTTCCCCTTCATGATCCCCCCCTCCTTGTTGAGTCCCAGGTACCAGGCCCGGCCCGAGGCCTGCTGCCGGTACAGCATGGACGAGTAGGTGACATAGTAGTTCTCAAACACCGACTCCTTGAATTTACACTCCGGGGTGAAATGTTCCTGCAGGAGAGGGTTGAGAAATATTCAAACAAACCACAAAAGAAAGCTGATGGCGAGGTGACGGAGAGGTGAGGCGCGGAGTCACTGAAGTTAACTAGTCCTCCGTCATCCCTTGATATCAGAGGGTTCACCCGTCAGCGGGGTCTGCTCTCTGATTCATTATCTCGGCCTTTCTGTACTCTCCCAGAACAAACTGCACCAACTTAGGACAGCTGACATTTGCATTTCCTTATTCCTGGATCTCCATAGCAACCGGCTACTCCCTTGAATACCAACCAGCCCACTGAGAGAAAGATGGTGCCCAGGTTGCCGGGGGAGACGGAAAGATACAGAAAAGATGCTCTTTTCTCTCCGTCGCCCATAAACCTTGTATGGGTTTTGACTAAGTTTGAGGAGACCTGATCGTTGCATAGATAAAGTCAGGAAACCCGGACCAGACTGCTTTGTTGTGTATGTGTTCATAAATACTTTGATTATATTCTGTATTTAATATCAAGAGGGGAGATGGAAGGAGCGATATCAGTGTTATGACTGAAGCCAGCCACCTCGGAATAACAACACACGGCATTCAGGTCTGGACATGATGGACCAGATATTGTCGTGGTATACGTGCCTGCACCGGCGCAGCAGCATGGCCGTTATTGCATCAAAGTGTGCAACGTTTTTTTGCTTTTTTTTTTCTTTCCATTTCCTCTGCCCGCTCTCATCTCGTGGACTCGCAGCTTTGTTTAGATTGCGTGGTATTTTTGTTGATTCTTTTTTTGTTATTGCCTCTACACCACCCACCACCGGTGCTCAAGAGCTAAAGTGATGCACTTAATGCACTACGCCGCAGCCGGCGCTGCCTCCCGACCCGGCTGAGGAAAATGAACGCACAGCGGTACGGACATATGTTTACATCTGGTTGAAAAGACACGAAAACAACTTCCAAGAGCTGCGCCTCGGGGGCGGACGACAAGCAATCTTCCAATCAAAGGGTGACTGAAAGGAGATAAACGAAAAAGAGGCTGGGAGATGATCTGAAATCAATCCTGAGAAAAGTCACAATATCAGGAGACGGACAGGAGAGGCTCACGCCGCCTGTGGCTGCTGACTCACAAGGAAACGCCACGGTTAAAGTATTGAAGCGATGATAGGATGATAATAGGAAAGCTCACACTCAAAGCTTCTGCTTTATTACTCAACCTGACCCCACATCGAGGTTTCAGCCTCTAGTGATGATGATGAGGATGAGGATGAGGAGGATGATGATAGCGGCAGTGATGATGGCTTACAGAGGTGTAGAGAAAGCCTTCGTTGTTCATCGCCAGGTAGAGTTTGGTCTGCACGCCCTGGATGGCCACCACCCGGAGGCCCACTGGGATCAGGTTGAACACAGCTACGTGCACACACACACACACACACACACACACACACACACACACACAATAAACACATTAGCGCACTGAGCAAAACGAGAAACAGAGAAAATCCTCATCAATATCAATGACACGGTGACACCTCCATTTTGCCACAGAGCAGCTATTTCAGAAGGTCAGCCAGGCGCAGAGGAAGCTGAATTACACCGACGATTTAGCTCCCAGTATTAAGCGTGGGATGAAAAGAGCAAGAATTATCAAAAAGCATGCAGCAAAGCAAGGTTTGGTAAACATTTGGTAGTAGAGCAAGGACACGTTTCAAGAGAAAAAAAAAAAGAACACTGAGCAGGGTTTGCAGGCACCGCCACAACGACACAAATGAAAATGTTCCCATTGAAGTCGCAATTAATGAGCAAATTCAGTATCAACTAAAATGTCAGCTGGTTTTCCTGCTCCATCACTTTGTCTGGAAAATGTCAGAAGGTGGCGAGAAGTGCCGATTGCAATTTCCCACACAGTAAATGATGCCTTCAAGTGCTTTTTTTGTTTGGTATTTTTTTAAAGCTCAAAACTCATAAATGTTCACTTTACAAGCACATAAATCAGAGGGAAGCAGATCATCTCACAGTTTTACAAACTACAGTGAGAAGAACGTCTTGATTCTCACATTCATTCATTTTCGGACTTGGTTCATGTCACAATCAATTTAAACTGCAAACAGATAATAAACTGAACGTATGTGAAAATGAGATGTCTTGACTAATTCAAAGACGCTTTCCTGCAAGATCATTTTAAAACTCGCCTGACTGGGCACAGATATTTCAATTCATCATTTTAAACAGAGTTCACTGAAACTTCACTAAACCAGTCCCTGAACTGACTATTTTATCATTCACTGAACACTTTAATGGCAAAGTTATTGTAGCATGCAGAGTGAGCCGAGCATCACAGGACTGTAAGATTCAAGTGCCTCTGACGATTTTTCAATACGACTCATTCCTTTAAGAAATCTGTGCAGCAATGCTAATTTTCTCCGATGTTAAAAGAACATAAAATCTACAGTGGCAAAAAAAAAAGCATGAATTTAAAAATGGAATTTGATTAAAATGTAATTGTTCATGTTTTGTACTGTTCTCCTCCTGTGTTTTTCTTCTGTGGGCAGACAGAAGCGTTATTTATATGTTTCTACAGTACAAGTTGCTTGTATTCAGGGACATAATTACTCCTGGCAGTTTGATGAGACCAGCCCATGTTTAATTATAATCATTTAACCAACCATGTTCTTAATAATGACTGCGGTTACACGAAGATGTGGATTACATGGATTATCCGTCCCAACTCAGTCATGCCTGGCTGATTTTATGTGGGCAGGCGTTAAACATGATGTATACGTCACGTAATCGTCGAATTAAAGAACAGTCTGCCTTTGTGGTCCCGTCCTCCTCTCCGTACTCCGGCGGCCTCCGAAGTATCAGAGATGGATGTGAGACACCGAAGGCGAGGGATTGTGGTCTGAACCTCAACAACACGGCTGAATTAGCGGTATCAATCACACATTGTAGGCTGTGAGTGAGAAAGAGCGAGGACGAGATAGAGGGGGCGAAAAAGGATCTGCTCACAGGTTCAGCCCAGTCTACTTTTTTTTTTTCTTTTCCTTTTTTCTCTGGGAAGTGAAGATTGCTGAGGATCCATGTTGTATTTCATCAATTTCTTTAACAAGGGAGCCCTTAAATGAGATAGATTGCCATGTTGTCAGATGACATTTGGAGGGAAAGTCTTACTAATTAAATGAACACTTGACATGTTGTGAAGAGACTGACTGAATTACAATTCCCACATCAGAAAGATTTCCTCAGGAGGGACATTTATCATTAAATTGGATTTAGCCAAGGTTGGATGGTAACTGCAAAGTGGATGCGTGGGAATTGAATTAAATCACTCCTTGTTAAACATTAAAGCTTCAATACTTTGCAATGTTCTATTGTAACGTGTAGTTAGAGTAGTGACAAAGCATGAAAGCACCACACTACACATATTTCACTCTTACCTTTGATTGGGCAACAGATCATATTTGATATTTCCCACATTTCTTTCTCTTTTTTGCAAACCAGTAATTGTAATTTTGAATAAATGTAACTAACGTGCTTGAGTTATAACTAGGGCAAATTATACATTTAGTTCAGTGAGTTCATTGTGATATTTCCTGGTGAAATGTGGGTCAAATTATGTATTTTCAACAAATTTTACCATGTATAAATGGAACATCAGGGGTTATTCGCACGTTGATCTTTCCTCAAATCACTGCATGCTTTTATTCTATTTTAAAATCTTTTTTGAGAGTATCCCAGAAAGGGCTAAAGCTACGCTGTTTCAACTTATTGAAATGCTTCAGGTGATCATTTTTTCACCATTTTCTTAATCAGTGACAAAAGAAAACAGCTGAAAGTTTGATCAATAATGAAAATGATCAGTTGTCACTTCATGTTTGCTTTTTTTTTGGAGAGGTAAAAATCTAATGCAAGACTGAAAAATTGAGCTTCTCAGTTGCTTTTCGTGGATCCCCAGACGAGAGCTGGACTCACCGTACGTGCTGTCTTCATCCTTGGTTCCATCGATGGTGCCATCAGGCTGCATCTGCAGCTGGAAGCCCTGGCGACTGGAGAGCCTGGTCACAATGCCCTTTAACTGGGGCTCTGGGAGGCGAGCAGAGCAGAAAAGACACGTTGAACTACATTCACTCCTTATTCTCCATCATGTGATCGCACGCATCAAACCAAGAAAGTCCAAGAAGCCGGAAGTGTCAAAGAAGGAGAAGCTGTCTCTATTCCAGTCACCGGGGCTTGAGGGCCCATTTTAGATCTCTGACCTCTGAACACACACAAACACCACATAATGACTGACAGATGCAATAAAATCGAGCTCTCCTGAATTTAGAATCCTCTTTTTTTTCCCCTCCTGAGATTATTTATCACAGACATGCTGATGGCACTTTGGGATGACATGAAGTTATCGGCACGAGACGTCTGTGGAGTCACGCAACAGGACAGTGGGAGCCAGAGCCGGATGGGGGGGAGAGCGGGGGTCCACCGGGTGACAGATGAAGTGAGGCGCGTGGAAAATGGTGATGGATGGAGGTGACGGTGAAGACGGTCGGGATGGTGGTGCCCGTTCCGGAGCCGTTCTCCTCAGACCTGGCGGCCGCCTTCTCTTCCGCTTCTTCCTCGATCCAAACAGTTTGACGCGCGAGAACACGTTGAGCTTGCTGGGCTTCTCGTTGGTGCCTTTGCTGTTGCTCGGACTGCCGCTGCCGCGGCACGCGTTCGCCTTCTCGCGCTCCCTCGCCTGCCGCTTCTGGCGGATCAGGGAGCTGGCGATCGCCGCTGCGCGCGACATGTTTCCCCCCGGCGGAGCGGGACCAGCCTGTGCGTCCCGGTTCGGAAGGGGCTGCTGGCGGACGAGGCGGTGGGGAGGGGGGTGTGCGGGGGGGTGCGGGGACGGGGGTCTACACCACCACCCACGGCTCAGTTCTCATCACACACCGGCCGCTGCGGTCTCGCGGATGTCGGCGAACGTGAAGAAAAGCGCCCAGCATCCTCCGCGGGTGCGTCCGGGCGCCGCGTGGAAGTCATGAAACCAAAATCCGGCGCTGTGTCAGGGACCGGCCATGTAACGACGCCACCTCGCAGCCCCCCACCCCCAAAAGGGGTCTGAGGGGCGAAAACTGTCTGATCGCCCCCCCTCCTCCTCTCCTCCTCCTCTCTCCTCAGCGTCCCGAGAGTGCGTGGATGAGGAGCACGGGTGCGTGCGGAGTCGGACCGGGCTCCAAGTGGCTCAACAGCTCCTGAGCCGGTGCGCACGGCAGCGGGGCTTGTTGTTGATGAAGACTGCAGCTGCTGCCTCTTCCTCCTCTGCTGCTGCTGCTGCTGCTGCTGCTCTGCGCCGCTCCCCCGGCGCCGCTCCGCTCCTCGACGCCGTCCGTGACAGAAATGCAGCAGCCGGGATGTTTGTCAATGAAACGGCTCGGGGCTGGCTCGGTGGGGAAGGGATCATGATGCAGCCGTGCCGTTCATAAAACTGCTGCAGCCCTGCCCGCCCCGAGGACGAGCAGCAGGGAGGAGGAGGGAGGGGGGGGGGGGGGGGGGGGGGGGGGGTGTCAGTGCGTGTGCGCGCGTGTGTGGTGGTCGGATGAAGTTGCTGGAAGTGGGGAGAGGAAGGGGTTGGAGGGCACCTGTAGCCCTGTTCCCCCCACGTGGCATGATATTTACATGTTACACTGAATACTGGTGTGAGATGAGAAGGCAGATTGAGAGGGAGAGGATGGGAGAGGATGGGAGGGGGGAGGGGGGGTAATATATGTAATATAGGAGGAGGAGAGAGGAAAATAAACTGTATAATAAGAGGGGGAGATGAAACAGCCAGGTGAGTGAATGAGAGGAGGAATAATGAAAGAAGGGGGGCGGAGAAGAGGAAAATTAGATATGGAGTGAGTCTGTGAGTGTGCGTGCAAGAGAGAGTGGGAGAGAGGAAGGAAGACAGAGTGGAGCGAAGAAAAGCCTGTGGAAAAATGGATTGGAAAGAGAATGATGAATGAAGGAGAGGGACAAATTGTCACAGAGGAAAATGAGCAGGAGAGATGGTGTGTCAGAGTGTGAGAGAGGAGAGAATGAAGACAGAGAGTAAAGGAAAACATGCAAGGAAGCATCAGTAAAATATGACAGATACATATAGAAATCAATGAAGCAAAGGGGAAGGATTAGAGAGGGGAACCTGATGTGTGCAAGAGAGAGAGAGAGAGAGAGAGAGGGAGAGAGAGAGGAGGGGCTCTCATCTTATTTTGGTGCAGAGGTTCAACACTGCCGAAAGGCTGCAGCATGCATGAAGGAGGTGAATCACAGAGCTTCTGTAGGTGAGCAGTGCCATTTTCTAGATGTCCCCTTTGCATCTGCACAGGAGCAGAGGCGCGCACACAGCCAGCAGTCATGCATGTGGGCTGGCTGCAAGCAGCAGCCCCCCCCCCCCCCCCCCCCCCCCCCCCCCGCCCCCCCAGGAAAACAGATGCACAGCTGTCAGAGCCAGACACAGCTGCAGTGGCGCATGGCAACTGCAACTCCAGCTGGTACAGAAGAAGAAGAGGAAGAAGAAGAAGATGAAGATGAAGAGGAGGCACGCGGACAGAAAGTCGACGCACTCGCAGCGGAGGTCGACCAGCATGTGGCACCTGGCGCCGAACAGCGGGCAGAGTCGGAGCGTGCTGTTCTCCAGTGGAAAAAGATAGTGAAAATCGATGGCTGGAGAACAAGAGGATGTGGTGAGCAGTTACATGACCGAGGAGGAGGAGGAGGCAAAACTCAGGAAAGCTGCAGCCCACTGCGAGGAGAAGACAGTGGGTGGAGAAAGTGATGGACTGCGGACAGAAACTGGGGTCAGGACCTGGTCAATGAAGTGGAGTCACGAGGAAATTGAAGTTACACCAGTGACCTTCCGGTTAGGTAAGACCCTTGTAAATGTACAAATAAATATAGCTTTATAGATGTGAGTGTGCTGTTCAACCCACATTCCCCGAGACAACACATTAGATTTCATAACCAGCCTGGAGTGTCACCTTTAACATCAAAATAGAAAAGCAAACACGTGGGTACAGCACAAGTAAAGGAACGGCTGAGAGCGAAGTCGAGCCCTTCATCTTTATTTCATGATTCAGGATCCTGCATGCTTCAAACTCACTCCTCACACGTGCTCTTAAAAGCCGCAGCCACACGGAATGAGAGCACAAATCAGATGATCGGGGTGGAACAATAATTCAACCATTTCTGCCTGGAGCTGCCACAAGAACGGATTTAAATGTTCGAGAAAGCAAGCAGATCAATAAGTTTCTAAATAGGAAAGCAATCGAACAAACAAGCAGCCGAACAACACGGAGGGGGGGGGGGGGGGGGTATTAGTAATGAATTTGGTTCCAAGATTAAAACTCATCTCCTTTTAAATGGACTGAAAATGATTGCATTAAATTATAGCTATAATATTAGGACTGTACAGCCTAAATTGATGCAATCAGTCTATTTTCTACGGGAAAAAAATGATAAAAAAAGTTGGAGAGTGCATCAGTGTCTTCCATGAAAAGCTCAGTAGCGCCCCTTACAGGCAGATTTACGTGTTGAAAGATAGAGAAAGAAAACGATGCCAAAAATGCCAGATACTACAAGAGTACACTCAAGTGCAGATAAATAATATTGCAGTGGTGATGAGGGAGCAGACTTATAAAATGTCTTAATGTGCATATCCAAATGGAAAACAGCCTGCATCTGCACCACTGCGGCCTCAGTAAGCCAGCAGGAAAAACCTCAACTTCCACTATGTATCAATCAAAAAAAGCCACACTTGCATTTGAATTGTATTTTGAATATGCTTTTTGAAATATAATCATTAACGCATTTTGGGTAATCTCGCTTTGGTGGAGAAGGAAATGTTGGAGCAAGCTGTGCAGGTCGACATGGGTTTTGGTAGTAAAGTGATTAGTCTGAGATCCCTGTGCTGAGACTGATTAACGGCCTCTGAAGAGGTTTGTGTTATGTTGGGTCAAAAAAAATCTCACATCTCAGGCTTACAAAATAACACCAGGTTGTTGATTTTTGTGAACTTCTGTGGGATTAATTCGAGTTGAGGTTGCAAAACGTGAACAAACTCTAAGTCCTCGAAATCACGAATCAAATTAAGTATTAATCTATTCTTACAGTTGCAAAGTTTACATTGAAAAGTGGTCTATAACAAATTAATTGTGTTAAAAAAAAGGACTAGTGTGCTCCCGCAGAGGCTGTCTGGAGTGGAGCTGTCCTCCCCGACAGGGCGCGTCCTGCGCTGTTTTCAGCACCACGGACAGAGCTTCAAGTTTCAAACTGTTCCAAACACACGCTTCACGCAAAAAATCTTCACAAACTTTTGAAAACAATCGAAATGACAACATTTAAATCATATTAGAACTAAACAACTGTCTGTAGGACTGATCGGAAACTGAAAAGTGGCATTTTAGAGGATGCTTTAGAGACTTCCACGCCTCTTGTGATCCAATCTGTGGTTTAATTTATGGGCAGAATCTTTTTTTTTCTCGGTATTTCGAGACAAGAAGTGCCTGAAGTACAATAAAAAAAACCCTCAGTCACTTTTTTTTTAATGCAGTAGGCTTGATATTAGAGTTGAGTGTCGCTTTTGGAGTTTGTCCCCTCTGGTCCTACCTGAAGTCGATCGGCGGAGAGGGAAACTCATGCTGCGCCCGTGGAGCTCCGGAGCCGTGTGCGCACGGCCTCCTCTACTTCCTGTTGTGCGCCGCCGCTCCGCCAAAAGGGGGACGAATTACCGAAGTTCAACCCGGAGAATCCTCCACGGCATTGGATCCATTAAGGCCGCGCACATGGCGTTGACGGGAGATCATTACAGAACATTAGAGGCCATTAAGCCGTTGGAAACCGGTCATTAATGATTCATCTCGAGGCCCCGCTGATCTGGCACAATAAGTGCGCCAGGGAGCCAGCGGGCCGCCCTCAAACACAGGGATCCATCGAGGAAACGGCGCAGGTTTTCTCATAGTATTTCTGAGCGAGATCAGAGCGAAAACCGAGGCCCTCCCGGGCCATGCAGACCCCACCCCTCCACCCCCATTTACTGCATTTGTAAGCACACTCTAATGACCTTCCAATCACCTCCAAACCTGCACTATGTTTACGCACATCACACAGAAACAGCTTTCTCTCAGTTACAAGAGGCTCTTGAGACTCTCTTGTCAGTGTTACAATACTCTGTTAATTGCTTTTTTTTTTTTTTTACCATTAAAAACTCAATTTTGCACTGCAGCCACGGCTTGCTTACACTGTCAGCTCAACTATGAATAATGTGAAACATCTTGAATAATTAGTTTGTAAAAATGCCTAAAATCCATGTTGGTTTCTTGGACCCCAAGGCCAGGATACCATAATTATGTTTCCCCCTATCAGCACTCTGGAAACACACCTACTAATTCACTGCATAAACTGAGATAATATGCAGGAAAAACAACACAGAATGTGAGGTTATAGTTTTCTATGGGGTTGAGCTGGACTTAATACTTTGCACATCAAGTCAAGATACGTGAATACTGCAGAAAATTAGAAACACATCTCGGTGTAATGTGGTGCAGATGGAAAACAGAGCAAACTAAACAGTTCCAGAATAACTGAACATTATTACTTTTGTAAATGCAAAATTTATGGCAGCGCCATTGTACTGAATCATATTAGGATTGTACAAATGGACATAATGAAGTGGCCTTCAGAGTGTGTATCGGGTTACTTGCTCATCAGAATAGGAGATTACTTCAAAAACCACAACAATCCATAACAGTCATCAATCAAAGATGAGATCCAACTGATGTTTTTATATCAGGGTCAATTCACTGCTCCCGAAACAATACACTGCACACTCATCAATATGATTTAAGCTCAAATTATTGACCATAAAAGTTGAGTGTGTACCAAATGGCAACAGGTAAATGTCATTTGGAGGAACATTTCACTGATCCCATAAAAAAAAATGTGATCTGGAGTTTAAATATTTATTGGAGCTAGATAATATTGAAAAAAGCATCTAGAACACTGAGGCTCACGAGTGTTTTTTAAGATAAATGAATACAAATGAATCCTTTTAAATCCCTCTAATGATAAGCCATTTTGAAACCGAGACACACACAAACACAAATACACAAAAAACACACAAAGATTTGGCTTCGCACTGCAGCTCACAGTTAGTCTGCAGGCTATCTCCAGAGCGCACTATCACAGCACATTACAAAGTAAACACTGCCAAGTCCAGTATCATGTGCAGCCATCCTTAACTGGATATTATCAGCCCATTACTTTGTTGTTCTGTGATACTTCCTGTGATGCCGCCAGTTAAAAACACATCCACATCGCTGTAATGTTGCGAAACACACTGCAGAGTGTCTGCTGTTGCATAGCCTGCACTACAGCAGATCATAAAAAAAAAAACTGTTGAAGGCGGTGAAGGAGGACGTTACAAGAAAACATGCAAACTCAGCACACTGACTAGGAAAGCTATTAGGAGGGGAAATAAAACACCCTTATTCTAATTCTGCTAAAATATGAAAGGCGTCATAAATAAGACTTATTCTATCACTAGGGCCTCTCAGCTGTATCAGTATGAAGGAACAGGGTCAATAATGAAACTCTTTCCTCTGTCTTCCTTCATCCATCAGTTCATTGCAGCTGAATCTAGGTACAATTTTAGTTTTGAACAAAGATACAATTCCCCAAAAAGCTTTTTAGCCTTGGCTTGAAATAGAAAACCACAAATATGCCAGCAGGCTTTGGCAAAGCTTCAGAGGCCATATACCTGGGCCGATGGCCAGGATTCAATTCGAAGCCTATTAAAAGACCTTTTGCGGCCGTTACAAGTCTCCTCACATTTTTCATTTGTCTGTTGACATCCGCTGCTTGTTCTGTGCCTGAAAAGCCACGAGATGGCGCCATGTTATCAGAAAACGGGAATCACGACTGTGCAAAAATGTCATTTCCACCCATCCAAATGAAAATAAATCTGAGCTCTTTTAGGAACAGGATGTTAATGAGTTCATGTTGCACCTAAACTTAATCCCACATTGTTTTACAGTAAAGTGAACAGAGGGAGGTGACCTATGACCCTCTTGATCCACTGAGTTAAACTTGACTTGACACATTCCGAGGACACTCCTGCTTTTAACAGTGTCTTCGTGATGTTTTGATAAACGTGTGAATGGCTCAGGCTGTAAAGTAAATTCCCCAAAAGAATTTTTCAATCCACGTCCATGTCCGGCTGAAACAGTGCATAATATATTCACTTCACTATGTCAAAAATCACATTTTCTTACTGTCTTTATGAGATGGCTGAGATGTAAACACTTCATTTAAGTGAACACAGCTGACTCAGAGAAAAAAAATCTACTGTTTTTGGGTTTATTACACTGTACAGAGGTTATGGTTCAGGTCGCTTCGAGAACCAGTCGTCTTATAAATCATCCCCTCCTGGTTATTGGACTGGTTTTACTGCCTTGTCTCTGTACTGATGTGTTTGCTTTCCATCCTATGCTGGAGCTTTATGAGGGACGGTTGACATAAATAAGGTTTACTATGTTACTGTCAAACATGTTTTTCTTTTTTCTAACCAACCCCTAATGCTGCAGTTCAGCATCAGCTGACATGCCGATAAAAGCTGGATGCTCTTACAGTCAAGCCATGTGTCATATCTCTGACACACACTGCTTATTTATTCCTCAATTACTCTTCTGAAGGCTTCACCAATGGCAGATGTACAGCATCTACAACCAGAACCCCAATTAAATGGCTCTTTTCTGTTCCTATCCATCGGAGAAGAGGCCACTTCAGTCTACTGGTTAGTTCAGTATCTTCATCCATCTTCTAGACCGCTTTGCTCAGCTCAGGACGCGGCTCCCGGAGGCCTGGAGCTCAAGACTGGCTCAAGAAAGACGATGAATCGACAGGATAAATGTTTTGTGTATTTTCATGTATGCTGATGTGAGCTACTTGTGGCTCATTTTCAGCCACTTTAATCTATCTATATATGTATTTACTTCTTAAATTCAAAATCTCTTAATTTTGAAATTAATAAAAAAAATGTTCATGTATGTAAACAACTTTTACACATTTTATCTGTGGATCAGTTGTTCTTCACACTGTACTCAATTTCATCGCACTTTGATGAGGAATCCACAGTTTTATGAATGAACACAGGCTTCGCACATGTTTTCCACACAACACTCGCGCTCGTCTTGCGGGCAACTCCCTTTTCTCGTCTCCATGGCAATGATAGTTTCCCAGTTTCCTTTGCGGCGAATCCCCCGCGTCGATTTTATTACCGTCTGGAGGGGAGGGATGAATGAATATGTGCGCGTGTTGGTGAAATTGCATCCGAGACCCAGAAACCCCTCTGTTGGGGAAGTGATAACCTATTTCACTGATTTTACCGGATGAACACATATTGGATAGTATTTCATCTTGAGCTCAGTGTAATAAACTCCTGATGGATTTCCTCCTGCAAGCCGCAACAACCCGCAGAGAAAACACGTAAGAAATGGGGAAAAAAATCGTGTTTGCACGTGGATGCATATTCCTGTGTGGTTGATTTGGAAGGTTTTTAACCCACATTAGAAGATTAAGCCATGCTCTGCCTCTGGGACCGAGGGGACACTGGGAATAAGTAGCCAGCGCGTGCTGATCTCAGCACATCCACAAAGCGATATTCCCTCTTTTTTTCCGCTTGCAAAACGAGAGTAAACGTGCACGAGCAGTGTGCATTGTTCCTCCGATCAGACTCACCTTTGGCGGCATGGTCTTTATCCTCTTTTCCTCTCGTTTTTCCGCTCATGGAGCTCTCCTGCTGGCCGTGGGCTCAAACTTCGGGTGACGGATGGAGGAAGGCGCCTCTACTTTCTCATCCTCCGCAGGTTCCCGGTGCTTCCCCCTCTCGGTCCCCTCTCGGTCCCCCGGTCCCTTCTCCACTGTCTGCGCTCCTCCGCGCGCTCGGTCCCACTCCGAGAGAGAGAGAGAGAGAGAGAGAGAGAGAGAGAGAGAGAGAGAGAGAGAGAGATGTCACCGCTCGCCCGCAGGAGCGCTTGCCCACGTGCACGCGCAGAGAGAGACAAAGAAAGATGAAAAATAGAAAAAAAATTGCACACACAAGGAATTAAGATATGTGTGTTTTCAAAGCTGATTAATTCTCACTAATGTTTTTTTTTTTTTGTTAACATATTGAGCAAACTATTTCTAAATGAGGGTGGGGCTTCCTGGGTGCCAGAGTGGCAAGTGTGATTTATTTTAATTTCGATTTTTTTTTTTAAAGAAGAAATCATAAAAATCCCAAAGTGGAGGCTAAAATGAGTTATTTCATTACTTCTCTCAGTAGTTTAGGGCTGCAGTGAGCTCTCGCCTCACAGTGAGCAGGGAGTGGGTCTGGGCCAGTTTGGGTTCTCTGGGTTCTCTCCAGGTTCTCCTGTTTCCTCAATGCAAAAACCCACATTCCATTGGAACATTAAAAACTGCAAGCGGAGAATATTGCCTATTTTTAAATTAGATATGAGTGATTCTCAGGTGATTCAAGATTAATCAAACCTTTTCATTCAAGGCTTCTCATTTTCAGCAGTCTGCAGTTGTACATGTTAAGATGTAACAGATATAAATATCATCATACAAGAGTTTTGTAACCCTCAGAAATGAAAGAAAAAGCCTTCTGAATTCAATTCAAATAACTGTAAGTGAATAAAAGAGAAAGATTTCTTTAATATTATCTTACAAATGTGTCAGTTAGGTGGTTGCTGAAGCATTTGTGAATTCAAGACAATCAGTTTATAAAGCCTTCATATGGGAACTAAACTAAAGAGAAACATTCAGTATAACTCCATGTGCTGCCACATGTACAGAAACTGTAAAGTGCATGTTGCTGGTGTACAGAAGGTCGCCATATTTACAAGGTTGTCTTGCATCCAATAAATGCTGATCCATCTGCAAACTCAGCAGTCTCACACCATGCAAATGAATCAGTTTATTGATCATTTAATCCATTTGAGCTGGAAAATGGCTTTTTCAACCAAGGCACACACAGAATACACTTTACAGTACATCCTGTGACAGTCAGCAGAACATAAGAGTGTCCTTGTGTGGCAAAATGTACAAGATTAACTCAGTTTTTAAATGTTTGACTTTTATTGGTTTAAAAAATAGGAGTTACATACAGGCAATCAATTCTAAATAAAAAAATAATAATTCTTCACTCCTGTAGAACTCTGGCTGCTTGATCCTGTCACTAGTTCACCTCTTTATTTGATTACTTTTAACAAATCCTGACCAAAAATGGGAACATTTCATTGTTGGAAATGTTCTGACTCATTCATACAGGAATCATAATGTTTCCAGCATCAAGTTTCATGAATCCTGATACATGATCATTTTCCCTTTATTACACTAGGTCAAAATGTTTATTTACCACCATCTAAAATCACTTCATGTGGCAGTTTGCACCATCTCCCTGTGTGTGCCTGACTTCTTTCACACAATCCAAAAGTGTTCACTGTTTTAATAGAAGATAATGAATTGGCTGTAAGGGTTAATAAGTTTGTAAGTACTTTCTTCAAACTCAGGGCAGTTTTATTTCATTCTGTATAAGATGTAGAAGGCGAATAAATCACCAAATGAAAATAAATCAAACAGTAAATTTAAAGGAAGAAGGTCGAGAACAAATATTGCATTAAAATTATGTGACAAAAACCAATGGATTCATTAACAGATACTGAATTAAAGAATATTTAAATGAAAAGATATTAGCTGGGACTTGTAACCAAAGTCCATCTCTTCAAGCCTCATGAGTCTGTTTTATGTTTGTGCCTTCTAAAATTTAATTTTCTGAGTTTGCCTTGCCTTGAACATCCTAAATAGATTTTCTTTTTTTTCCTCAATGGAGTGTCCTACAATCGGACAAAATCACCCTCTGCTGTGTTTTGTTGCAGGATTTGTGCTCCCTGAGTGACCCCTTAGTTCTGCATGTCCGTGCTGTTAGTGCGTCCCACGGCGTCCTTTGCATTGGTCTCATTTGTTGAGTTTGTCTGAGTCTTGTATAACAGGTCCGCGGCATCAGGTCACCGCGGCTTTTTGACTCTAGAAACTGAGTGAGCCAGCAGACCCGAGCACAGCTGGCCCTGCGCCAGAGCGTCCCCCGGAGGATTACTGATCTGCGACCAGCTGCTCTATCAGAACAAAAAGTGCCACTAAGTCTGCTCTGGCTCCCATCACCAAAACTCACCCTGATAAGAACAACGACAACAAAACCCCCTGAAAAGCAGAATTCAATCTTTCTATTTTAATTTCAGCAATAAACACATGAAAAAATATTCTTACTTTCTTACTTAATTCTCACTTGCTTGTTTATTACTTGTTAAAAATGGGCAGGTGTATATTGTAAAATTTATTAACAATCAGATAAAGACATGAAAAATAAAATATATACAGAACACATAAATAAGTAGTACACTATTCAGTCAACTCAACAGTTCAAATCAGTCCTTAAATTGGAAATAATTTGTTTAACAATAATCGTGATCATAATTTTTTTGTCATTTGTGAATAACTACAATATTCAAAAGGATCAATTTCTTGAAGATCGTGTTGAACGGGGAAAAATATCTGGAAGTTCAGCTACAAAAATGTCAAAAAGAAAAGCGGTTCAATCAATCTCAACAGGTTAAGGTCTGTTATTGATTCTTCTATAACCTTGTCCTCAACTTCAGTGTCGTTCTGTGCATTTGGGCTTTTACACTCAACAAATAATCTTAGCTTTAAGGATCCTTCTTTTCCTTTTATTTACTGTTGGTTGCTTAACTTTTCTCAAGTGCAAACCACATTATGTATTAATTCATCTTGGTTGATCGTTTCTTGCCCACTCTGTGGTTCTTACACGCGAGGCATTAAAGTTGTTGGGTATTTCGGTGGTGCAGCTCACTTGAGATCAAACTGGGCTGTTTGCGGCCCCTGAAATAAAACAGGTTTGACACTTCAAGTCCAGAGTAGACGGGGAACACTGACTGCCGCCTTTTCAAACAGTGTGCTTCGCTTTGTTTTAACCTACTTTTTCTTTTCTGTTTCTGTTAATTAACGCTGGAGAAGCTTGAAATCAGTGGTCTCTTCTGCTCAGCTGCTGCTCCCATCAATTAAAGATCTGTTCCACGGACACCAATCAGCAGGGAGACGGATCTAATCACAACTGTCACTTCAGGAGCAGCGGATGAGCTGATTGTCATTTTCCACTCTTTATCTTTTATCCTGCAGTTTGCAGAAAGAAAGACAGTTGAATCCTGCGGTATAGCAAAAAAAAAAACAAAAAAAAACGAACGCACCCCTCCTTCACTCCCCTTTTAAATCATTCTCCACCCATAAAATCCCCACCAGGCTGCTGCTGTGAAGGAGCTGCTGGCTGAAGGCCAGCTGGAGTGGCTGCCACTCACAGTGATTTGTCCACAGCCACACCCTGTGTAACTCACACTCTAATCAAACAGCCTTCGATACTCAACACTCGGCTCCTCGGGGCTCAAACTGCAGCAGTGACTGCAAAGTTTCCCCCCGCTGTGTCCCGATGGCTTTAAGCTGCTCCTGGATTTACAAGAAACACTTGCTCCACTCAAATAGTGATGCAGTTCAGTTTAGTGCGCTCCTAAGACATTTTTAGGCTCATTTTGTCTGCAAAACTATATTATGTTTATAATAGTAATGATGTTGATTTAAATTTCGAAAGAGAAAAAAAAAACTTGAGCACCTTTCTTGGGTTGAAATTCAGAATTCAGTTTTGAAGTTAGTTGTGAAGCTTGTTTTGGAGTCTGGGAATCTTATGGTTCTGGCAAATATAGAAGTGTGTAACATTTGTGGCTGTGTGTGTGTTTTCCGAATGCGTCTCTGCATTTACCTCATTTGAAACCGGCACGTAAGCCGTGTCCCCAAAAGCTGCTTATCGGACAAGACTCATCATGGTAAACAACATGATTAACAGCTGGGAAAGTCAACACACACACACACACACACACAAACACACACACACACACACACACACACACACACACACACACACACACACACACACACACACACACACACACTATGTCTCATCGAAAGTCAATATTTGGTGTTGCTCAGCTCCAGTTTGACCTCACTGAATAAAATCTGCCACAGAAAATGTAAAATGTTTGACTTTATATCGTCCTTTTTCGTGCATACACCCATCTACTTGGTCTAGTTCACCGTTTCACGAAATTTTAGCAAATTTTTTTCCTCTTGCATACATGCACACGTGAATGCAAACAAAACTTTTCAGCCACACAGGTGAGCAAACAGTGTGTTGCTGTACTTTGGAGCCGAGGATTACCGGTACTCTTTTCGTACGCTGCCTTGTCTGTAAAGTCAATTTCAGACTGACAACAAGATGGACAGAGTTCACTGGCTGGTTCTTGTTACTTTTTTGCTGTTGGACTTATGTGGACGAGCTGCTGAGGCCACAGAGGAAAACCGAGGTAAACAGGAGCAGAAGTGGTTGATAAGGAAAGTTCAGAGCGAAGAATTATCGGTGGCGAAGCGGCCGAGTGCTTTCACCTCATAGGGATACGTTTTTTTTATTGTGGTTTTATCAGTCGACAACCATCATCTGAGTGGTTTTGAACATTTGAACTTAAAAGTTGAGATATCTGAGTAGGGAATAATGTGAAAAAATGTGTAACAATTAGTCAGATTTACACAAATCTTTGTTGTCCTTCAAAATATGAGTGCAAATCTGTCCAAGAAGGACATATTTATACAGAAACACACAAACTGTGGCATCAGTCTCATCGATGATCAGTGTTGATGTTTTGACACATATCTGACCTCCAGCCTTCAGACTGAAACTGCCTATTAAATCAGTGAGAAGACTCAGTGCTGCTCACTTTGTGTAGATGGTTGTATAGATGTAAAGCCGCAGACTATCTGTCGAGCTCGTTGCCAGAGAGAGAGCAGAATTTTAAAGCAGATTGAGTGTAAGTTAGATCAGAGCAGGAGATGGTGTCATCTGCCGAAGAGTTCAGTAGATTTATGATGCCACAACCTGATACCCACCAGAGGAAACATCGCTGAGGTTTTCAAGCTTTAACCACCATTTAATACATTCCATTATGCATATATTTATATTTAAATGTTGAATTCAGGCCATTTCGTGTCTTTTTCAGAAGCAGTATTTGTGCCGCAGCACACAGCACACACTGTGCTGCGTCGCCAGCGAAGGCACAACCACGGTCTGGAAGAAGTCTTTCAGAAGGCCAACCTGGAACGGGAGTGCAGAGAGGAAGTCTGCTCGATGGAGGAGGCCAGGGAGGTGTTCGAAAACGATGAGAAAACTGTACGTAGGACTTTGTCCCCACAAATAATCAGAAAACAAGAAAAAGAAAACATTTGAGTTTGGAGGAAATGCTTTTCCTTGTGCCAATGCTTCTTGGCAGTAACTGTAATTGTGCAGCTGATTTCAATGTTTTTGTTTCAGATGGAGTTCTGGGCCGGGTACATCGGTAAGACACAGAAAAGACAAGCTCTCACGGCACACAGTCGCTCCTGAACCTCCTCTGACTGCATGTCTGATACCTGTGTGTAGACGGAGACCAGTGTGACCCAAACCCCTGCCAGAACAACGGGAATTGTGTGGACGGACTCAGCTCTTATTTATGCTACTGCCAGCCGAACTTCAGTGGCAAGAACTGTGAAATTGGTGAGCTGGCACATTGGAAACATCTTTACTTTCACTTTCTGTCTCAGTGTTGAACATCAAGGTCACTTTTTCTTGCCTTTTTTTGTTTTCCCAATCAGATGTGACTCAGCAGTGTTCAGTCAACAACGGAGGATGTTCCCATTTCTGTGGGATGCAGACGAACCGGGTTGTGTGTCGATGTGCCGTCGGTTACAGACTGGGGCCAGATAGGAGGACCTGTGAGCCAACGGGTAAAGTTAGCTGAAAGAGCTGTTGTTTGGATCTGTGCGGTAAAGGAAGAAGATGTGATTTTTCAATAACAAGGTGTATAACATCCACGATGATTTAAAAAAAAAATAAAAAATTAAGATTTCTCTTTTGGTTTTCTTTTTCCTCTTAGTGCAGTTCAGCTGTGGCCGCGTGAACATGTCCTCCAGCCTGAACACCAGATCCTTCTTCAGCCCTCGGTCACTAAACACAACAAGAGACAACTCAAGCAACGCCTTCAAGGAGGACTATGAAGACGACATAGCAGAGC
The DNA here is from genome assembly GCF_902148845.1 of Salarias fasciatus. Lineage (NCBI taxonomy): Eukaryota > Metazoa > Chordata > Actinopteri > Blenniiformes > Blenniidae > Salarias > Salarias fasciatus. The sequence continues at coordinate 12,334,394 of NC_043754.1, forward strand.
TGTATGACTACATGTACTCCGGCGTGAATGATTCGGACCAGTTCAACGCTCAGCCGAGTGAGGCTGTTTCAAGCAGCAGGAAGGCCAGAAGTGCCACTGAAACACCAACAGAAGCAGAGGAGAAGTTCTCATGGGCCTTCCCCACACTCCCAACCATCACAGCAGAGCGCAACACCGACCAGAGGATTGTTGGAGGCGACGAAGCCAAGCCTGGAGAGATACCTTGGCAGGTGTGGGGTGCAGAACGAAGAACCGGGGTTCTGGCACATCGTGCTGCTGCTCCATGCTGCTGTGCTCATCGGAGTGTTTGTGTTTGCAGGTATCCCTGATGTCTCACTCGGATGTCCTGAAGAGAGCACAGCCCTTCTGCGGCGGGGCTCTGCTCAGTGAGTTATGGGTGATCACAGCAGCCCACTGCCTGGTGCAGGCTTCAGTTTCTCAGCAGAAGTTCTTCATCAGAGCAGGTGGGAGAAATCATACTCAGTGCACCTGATTGTGCGTCTTAATGCAGCTGAATCATAGACATGGAGTCTTAAATTAGATCAAAAGCAGCCAACTCATCGAAAGATAAACGTCTATATTCATTATCTCACATCCAAAATAAATGAACACTGGGGTAGCAGAACGGCGCAGTGTACGTTCAAGTGGCTGAAGAGGGTTGATAACCTGCCACCACCTTCACAATATTCACTCACACTTCCCCATTTAAATAGTCCTTCACTGTGTTTGCAGGTGAGCATGATGTCAGCCTGGCTGAGGGTCCAGAGCGAGATCACGAAGTGGCCGAGGTGCATCTCCACCACCTGTACAATTTCGAAAAGTCGCAGTACAACCATGACATTGCGCTGCTGAAGCTTTCCACTCCAGTGGAGCTGTCCAGTCACAGGCGTCCCGTCTGCCTCGGGCCCAAAGACTTTACCGAGAACCTCCTGATGGAGGCCAGCGGCTCCTTGGTGAGCGGCTGGGGACGTCTGAAGTTTCAGGGCCCCCAAGCCGACAAGCTGCAGAAGCTGCAGATCCCCTACGTGGACCGCGCCACCTGCAAGCAGAGCAGCCGGGACCACGTCACGCGCTTCATGTTCTGCGCCGGCTACCGAAACATCCAGAAGGACGCGTGCCAGGGGGACAGCGGCGGGCCACACGTCACCAACTACAAGGGCACTTGGTTCCTGACGGGCATCGTCAGCTGGGGCGAGGAGTGCGCCAAGGATGGGAAGTACGGTATCTACACCCGAGTGTCGCGATACTACGCATGGATCAGTCAGACAACAGGAATCCGAACAAATTCTTAGACAACAACTGTATTGATCTTAATTCTGTAATAAAACATGATTAAAAGCTGAATCTGTGCTTTATTTGAGCGGACCGTTGGGAGCACCACATAGTTTTTATTCTACTATTTAGATGAAATGTAACAAATACTGCACTTATGTACATGTTGTTGTTATGCATAAACCCAGTTATATGTTATTTTTTTAATTCATTGATGCTTCAATTTACAGTAGTGACAGTAAGACGTCTCCAGCATTAGAAATATTTTGATTTGTTATAGTCAGAGACATAAAAATGTCATCATCAGACATTAATACTGTGAACTGGAATATTTATCCTCATATTCAAATCAGGAGCTTATTGTACTTACTTAATTTTGGATGCTTCTTTTTTGTTTTACATTAACTTGTCATAAAATGGTGATGCAAATAAAATCGAAAACATTTTTTTTTTTTTTTTAAAAGGCACATCTTCATGAAGTTCCAAAACACTTTTCACAAAATGAAATAATCACACAAGCCAAGTTCATTCAAAACAAACAGTCCTGTGCTTATATTTGGGAAAAATAATCTCATACATTATGCATTATAGTACAAGCTTTTACTATGATTCAAAATATCAAAACAGTGCAAAATGAGCAAAAGCAGCAGACACCGAGATAAGGTACAGTGGAAACGACAGTCTGACTGAGCAGGCTGGGATGTTGCAGTGGAGCCAGTGTTGGTGGATTTTAAATCAATTTAATACAATGAAATATTACTTACTCTGTGAAGGCTGGACACATTTTGTTTCAGTATTCCAGCTCTGACTACGAACTGACTCTAATGTTCTCACTGTGAGTGATTAATACTGCGAAACGAGTCTTTATTCTGTGTTAATCTTGGATTTAGTGTCACCAGCTGAGTTGGAATTACAGTCTAGAGACAGAACAATTTATTATTATGAGTATCAACATCGGACTGTAAAAGTTTAACCCTTTAGATGACTACAGACTAAAAGATCTAAAATTTATATTTTTATAATTTACATATTCACATTGTCCTGGAGCTTTTTCTTGTTTTTTTTTTTTTTAACTTAACTGACAGCAGTGTCTGCCCTTCACAGATCAGCATAATGCTCGTTTGGTAGTGAAGCGGCAGTGTTCTTTCAGGGCCACTTTTCCAAATCTTCACAACAGGCTCATATTTTTAAACGCTCACAATCATTCAGGGCAGTTTGAAAATAAGGCAGTTTGAAACTAACAGGCATTTATTCCTCTAAACAATTTAGACCATAATTCGCAATGTGACTGTAACTGTAGTTGTTTTGAAGAACAGTTCTACGTTAGGCTGTTTGTAAACCAACACTGAACACCTCGTGGCGGTGAGATAGCCAGAGAATCATCTAAAGCTCTAAACTTGCAGGAAGTGACTTGTCCATGCAGAGCAGCAAACAAATATAAAACTTCATCTCAGTGCAACAGAAGCAACATTTGTCTGATGAAGAAATTACAGACTTATCAGTCAGTACTTAAAAATAATAATACATTATCACCAGAAACAGCAGCGAGTGTCGAGCAGGAAAGCAGAAATTTACTCACTCCGGAAATGAAATGAAATCTCAGTGTTGACATTCACAGCCAGCGTCAGTTTTCCTTTCCAGACAGCTTCCTTTTAGAAGTGAACGCTGCAGCACAAAGCGGGATTTTTCCTGACATGTCAAAGCAGGAAAAGACGGATGAACCCCCAGTGATACAAAACATCGTGGTAATGAAAAGGGGAGTCAGATAGATTTCTTGGAATTGATGTTCAAAACGTAATGAATTATTGCTTACGTTAATTTTACAGCATTTTAAGAAATATCAATTTAAACCTCCTCACTTGTTGAGTTGGCGCGTGGATCATATCCACTTGTGGGTCAGTGAAACTGAATTTCACTACAGGCTAATTTTATGGCAGATGTGCGAAATTAGTGATTCAAGACCAGATTCAGGGCCACAGAATGTTCCAAGGATCAAAGAGGGACTAAAGAAACTGTCAAAATTAGTTTAGCGCATGTGAAATAAAACAATGATAATATTCTGTCTATCATTTAGAACGGACTGGGAAACTGTTCAATGCTTTTACATTGTAATACTACTCATTTTGTACATTGGGTGCTTCGTTGACAAATATGTTTGGGAGTCATCATACTTTAGCATATTGAGACAGAATAAGGAGAGCTACAAAAATGGCCAATGACTGCTGAAGTCTTATAAAGACAATTCCAATAGCAAAGACACACATCACAGGCTGCCTTTTTGATTTTTCTACCTGTGCATTTCCAGCTATGACATGTCCATTTTCCCTGTTTCCCTACTTGAAGACTACGATTGCTCACTTTTGCCACTAGGGGACAGATTTCCTGGGGTGGTTCCTGCATACATTCAGTGCACATCCTTTAAGCAAAACCTGAAAGAAACATTAATCCATTCAAAACAAAGACACTGCACAATAAAGCTATTTTTTAAGAGGAAGCAGCGATGACGAGCTTAGCCGTTTGGCACAAAAACAGTAATGATATGTCGGCATACCCATGATTCCTGTGACATTACATAAGAAAATAGAAATAATACAACTTGCAGTCTGTATGTATGAACAAAAGCCTCTGTTTAACATCTGAAGTCCAAATAATCAACTGTATTAATGCAGGAGAAGCCAAATGAACCCAAGGCTTGTATGTGTTTTCCATCCAAATGTGTCTCGATCTCCTGAAGTTGAACCATTTTATTTACAACCGCCTGAGGCTCCCAGCTCAAACTGTCACAGTAGATGGTAGAGTAAATAGATGGCTCATGTTGTGCTTCAGTCCGAGAGACAGCAGAGTCCAGTTACGGCTGGAAAGTAAACGGAAAATATGAGTCTGTGTAAGTGTTGATAGGCATATGTCCAAAAATGGACCCCAAAAAAATAATGAGTAAAAGAAAAAGCTGTACGCTGTCGTCCGTTCAGATTTGGCTTCTAGCAGGTTTCTCCCAGAATCCTGTGCAGATCCTCAGGCAGAACACGACCTTCTTCTCCACGACTTACATTTCTCACCATCCTGAAAAGTCACAAAACTTTTAGAAAAGCATACTTTCATTTTCAGTTATTTGCAGTTATTTACCACTGAATGTTAAATAATAAGTATTTCTGAAAAGCTTTATTACCACATTCCCGAAGACTCCTCATGAAGCAGCTGGATAACGTCACCGCAGTTAAAGATAATGTCGTCCGTGCTCGCCATGCTGCTCTCCACCATGACTCTGTACCTGCCTGCCACCTGGAACAGAAAACACAGCAGATTTTGGGCATTCTGTCACATTTGTCTGAAGATTTTTTTGGATCCATGTACTATTGACAGCAAGCTCTTACACAGCAGGATTTTGAGAAACTCACCAGCGGGGAAGGCTGGTCCTCCTCCTCCGAGTCTGATATGTTGGAGAGGTCGGTGGCGCCCCAGTCCTCCAGGCCCTCGCAGATCGCCACCGAGTGTGGGACAGGCCAGCCTGCAGGGAGCACAGAGCTGAGAGAACCGCACGGCCGTAGATCGTGTGTCTTGTCTCTTTTTTCTCAGGGACTCACTACGTCGGGGGGAATGGACCACCGGGTCGGAGTGGGCGGGGCTGGTGTGTATGGACTCCTCCCCCCTGGCCATGTGGGCGTGGCTTGTCGCTGAGGAGCTGTGAGGAACAGGGAGACACGCTGAGCAGCCTCCCACCGGCGCCACGGCCCACGACACACACACCTCTGATGCACTAAACCGCATCACCATGGGAACAAGACACGACCACAGCAAACAAAAACAGAACAAACAAACAAACAAACAACAACATTCACCGTGTCACAAAACGAGCTCATACTTCATCCACATTCTTTAAATTAATACAGCATTCCAGTTTGTTCACATATATTTCAGCGTCTGGGTTTCAATTACGTCACAAATCGCTGCAATATATGGAAATGTCGTTTCATATTTTACACACGTAACACATCTTGAGTACACAGTATTTTAAAATAATGTGGATTGGCCTGATTTAAGCAGAAGATAGGTGGATTCTGCCAAACTTCATCTAATAAACAGTAAAACCATTTTGAGAATAACAGATATACTTTGTTTGAATAAATCCAACCCATCTGCCACTTAAAGCAGAAACACTTGGATTAATATGTAAAAATAGTTTGCGATCAGCGCCAATATTCTGTGCATACATCATTCAAACAGTGAGAATCATCACAGTATCGAATCATCCATCTGTTAAAGGAATCTAAAGTGTAACAATGTCTGATCATGGTTGTTCCATGTTCAGATAACGAGAAAGCAAAACCGCTTCACGTTTAATCCATTTATCGAAAGGTTAGTAACGGTCAACAACTTCAGAGATAAAACCAAAACCAACGCTATTTTAATGCCTTGAAAATCTCGATATTCCCTGCAAAATGAAGCTTTGAAATGGTCTATAAAGTGACATTTTATTGTTTTTTAGAAAGGGTGTTTAATTTTGACAGTTGAGTTTATCACAGTCGTTCAGGATTTGACGATACCCAGAGTTCTGAGTGTAGCAGGTGAATAAATTCATTAACAAAAATGTTTAATCCTAAAGCCCCCCCAAGGTGGAAGTCCACCACACACTAATCAGTAATTAACTGTTGGTTTTGAATTTATTTTGGAAGCTGTTGACAAACTGAAAACATGTCCTATATTAATAATCAAACACAAGTTGAACACTTACTAAACAGAGATTACCACATGCTAGCATGCAACAGGAAATAGAGCGCTGCTGTCTTGTGGAAACACTCCCATCAACACTCTGAAAAGCTGTTAATCACACAGTCCTGGAGAACCAACAATTGTAAGAGTAAAATAAAAAAAAGCAAAACTTTTTAATAGTGATCAAAATAACTTCACTAACTCACTGTCATCACTTAATACATATCTCACTCACATGCCCATTGCAGAATTAACCTTTTTTAAAAAACACTTCAGGTGTCAGTCATAATCAATAGCATCAATCAATAGAAAGGAGTGTCCTCAATAATTAGCAGCATTCAGAAAATACTGAAAAACGATTGCCGTTTATATTTAAATTCGACATGCAGCGCTCTCCGTGGTGCTGAAATTCAGCAGCTTGAAATGTGTGAGCCAAGGACGGCGTTGTGCCATCTGCAGGATTTGGCAGGTCGGTCATGAACGCCGCTCCTCCAGGGTGACTGATGCAGATGAGCAGCGGCTGCACACGTGCACGCTCCTCCAGCGTCTCACCACAATGGGTTGTAACAAAAACATACGAAGACAAAGTAGCATGTGTGGAAAATTGCTGTTCTATAATCTAACACGTGTTCTCTTTATGTGAATGAGCTTTAAATAATTCCTCAGCTAAGAGGCCAAAAGTGGCTTCTCGCTACGTGTCAAGAGGCCAAAATCAGTTTCCCAGCTGCAGGAAAACTCTATTATACAAAGACAATGACAGAAACAGACGGTCGCAGATGGTCGTTGCAGGCTGGGTCAAAATGTAGGGCTACAATTCTCATGTGAGACAAATCGACGCAATTTCAAAGGCGACAGTGAGGCCATGCAAGAAAGAGTCACCTGTCAGAGAGAGGGTTTTCTGAGAGAGGAAGAGACGTCAGCTCATCTGAGGAAAGGAGATGAAACAGAGGACGATTAGAGACGGACTTTACACAAACTGCTTCTCCGCTAGAAAACAGCTTAAATGGGTCAACTTCTACATCTTTATAAAAAAAACAACTGAATCTCAATAAGAGTGACACAGAGTGAAATTCACAGCTGAAACACGGCAGAAACAAAAACCTTGACGTAGTTTTTGCTGGTTCGCGAGAATTTTTCGAATCTCCATCAGCCAGGCGACCTTAACCTCCAACGTGGGAGCCTGAAAACGACGGGAGCGCAGACGGGTTAGAGCGCAGGGGAGGGAAGTCTGGGAAATCCGTCACAAGACAGGAAGCACAAGGTGAAATACCTGAAGGATGTAAACCACTTCCCTGCCGCTGTACCACATTTCAAACTTCTTCACGTCACCTTTCACATTTTCAGTGATTCCCACTGCGCTCATCTAAAGGAAGAGAGGAAAAGCACTGAGTTCCATTATACTTTTTCCTAACTAGTGATGTTCCATCCATCCATCCATCCATCCGTGACAGCCAGGATGTGTTGATGTGATCGTGTCATGATTTGTTACTCGGAGGCAGGACTTGAAGCTGTAGAACGGCGTCCGGTCGTGGTTGTCCTCGTCCCTGCGCTTGCAGAAGAGCAAGGCGTGCTCGTACAGGAAGAGATGCCTCTGCATGGGCTTGAATCTGGCCAGCTCCTTCATCCGCACCGCTGCGCTCTTGTGGCTGATCCACACGCTGAAGCCGCCCTGCAGGACCACTCGGCCCAGCTGGCCCAGGTCACCCTGAGGCAGAGACACGATGAAAGGAGCAGCTTAATAGCATGGCGACGAGACTGATGTGGAGCGGCGACACCACCTGTCTGGACCGGCGGGCTACCTGATATCCGGTGATGGCGATCTGATGCATGGAGTCGTTGACAGACTTGAGCAGCTCCAGCATGGAGTCCAGGGCCTCCTGCAGCTCACAGCGGTACCGCTGCTCTGCGCAGTGCTTCAGCAGCTCCTGAACGAGAACGGACACATCCGTGGCTCTCCACTCATCTAATCTCATCTCCATTGACGTCTGTCCACATTAATGTCCGTGTGTAAATTCAAATTACCACCCGACTGTCTGCCGGTCGGCCAAATTGAATGAATGAAATGTACCTGTTGTCTCTGTGGCTCACGAGAACCGTCTCTGTGTTGTTATACGTCTGTATCTCAGATCTAATGTCACTGTCTCATCCATAAATCTAAGTGTTCTTTTTTTTCTGTCCAACAGAAGCTATTACTGTGCAGACTGGCTTGTCAACTTGACTTATTTTTGCTATTATAAAGCGCCGTAGAGTGAGCAATGGAAGCCCGTAAAAACACAGAGGTTAGGCTAAGGAATGCCGGCACAGAGAGCCACGGGTCGTCCTTCAGAAACAGCTAAATCCAAACTGAAATGGTTCACCTGGCAGACAGAAGAGTTGTCCAGTGGGTGGCTGGTCGTGTCTTGAATTACCTCTCCCACCCTCTCAGTGTTGAGTTTCAGTGGCGAGACGGAGCCTCATCACCAGATAACAGAAACTTGGAAAACCTCTGCATCGCTCATCTATTATTTATATTTGAACAGGATCTCTACACACTACTCTCTGTCATTTGCTGAGGGCAGCTCACCTTTATCACTCACCTTGTTTTTATGCATCTTAACTATTTTTACACACCAGTGGTTTTATAAGTTCATATATAATGATCGTTTTAATTGGAACAGTAGGTTTCTTCCTTCATACTTACCTGACAGTAAAGTTTGTGATTCTTCTGATTCTCTCTGTGTTCTTCAATATTACACTTCACTGCCTTATTTTTCCACTACCAAAGCATTATCATAGGTATAATTTCATAGAATTATCATTCATTAACTACATGATAAACATACATTGCTTTGACAAAGGCAGAGGAGGAAGATACTTACGTTCTTTGCTTAGGAAGAAATATACACTTTTTTGAAAAACAACAAACACAAGAAAAAGTACCGATTTAACTTATTCATTCAAGTACCATTCAAAATGTGCAAGACCTGATTCACACTCAAGTACAAACAAACATTTTAACTTTATAGATGAATAAATCTTTTCTGCTTCACAGCATCTTTAGCCTGTTCTACAGTTTCGGGTGTGGTGATTTACAGATTATTTGCTCATATGGTGATTCATAGGAAAGTAAAGTTATTGTAATAATATATTTTTCAAGGTGGATAAATCAGATTATATTTTTGTAAAGATACAGATTGAAATTATATTACAGTTTTGAAGGAAACACGGCATGCTGCAAATGAAAAGGCAGCTAATAACTTGGACTGACTTTATATCAATCATGAGAAATTCAGATGAAAGTAGGGAGTCGGCACATTTCGACACTGCTGCTGCACCTTGATGATTGAGTACCAATACTTTGACGTCTCTGTGGACGCAGGTGAAGGACAAAACCCTGTATTCGTCTACGTTGCTGTGTGCGTTGTATTTGAGCGTGCGCTGACCTTGAGTAGCAGCTGGTACTTGGTGAGGCGCTGGACTGGCTTCAGGAGGTACGAGTCCAGACCCAACTTGTGGTCCAGTTTCTTCTGGCACTCCTGAGGTGGCGGAATCAACATTGGTTGTATTACTTGACATGCGCGTATGAAAAATGACGATTCATTCAGAATATAATAAACTACGGTTATGACGTTGATAGATTCTCAGTGTGATCTGTTAATTATGTGTTTCAACCTGAAAAAAGGGTGAATCGGAGCACTGCCGCCACAGCAGCTCCGAGCGAGGTTTGTTCTGGCAGTAGCGTTCGTACACCTGGAACTTCTCCTTCTGCTCACACACAAACAATCACATCAGCATGAAGACTGCACGGTTTTCCATGATATTCCTGTCTTCCTCATGTTGCTTCCTCACCCGCTGCAGGAAGCAAGCTCCCACCCGCTCCGGTGTTTCCAGGCAACTCTGCAGATCTTGAAGAAAGATCCTGTTAGGAGAACGAACGGGGAGAGTTTGAGGGTTTTGAACCGATGAGGAAAACCAGAACGACGAGGCGAACTCAGCGGCAGCTGGTGAGCTCAGTGTGGCAGAACGCGTCTGTGGCTCACCTGCTATGAAACTGGTAGATCTCTGGCATGTTGCCGAACAGAACGTCCTTCTGGCTGCACAGGGCTGGAGGAAGAAGATTAGATATGGCGGGGTCTTCCATCTCCGCTCTGTAGCCCTGAGACGTGACGACGAGGCAAAGAGAAAAATCAAGAAACCCTAAATCTTCATTGAATCGCACAGAGCAAAACAAAAACAAAAACAAAAATGTATTCACCAGAAGGACAGAGAGCAACTCGTCCACATAGATCCTCTCGGTAGCAATCAGCTCCTTCATAATGTGGCTATGAAGAAGACATATTTACGTCAATACACAAAGCAACATATAAAGCAGAAGTGAAACAGCAGGTGAAGGTTCAGGTCGGGGAAGACTGCACACCGTGTGACCTGCTCGGGATTGTCCTCCGCCTCAGAGTCAGTCTCAGGGTTGGTGCCGTATAAGCAGCTGCGATTGCCTTGGTAGTCGTGCATCACCTCAATCTGGAAAGACAGACATAAAGCGCAGCAGTCGGCCGGGACGTACTGCTGTGAGCAGATGTTTGATGACGGAGATTACGAGTGAAATGACAGCGCAGTGTGTGTCTTTTTAGTGAGAAATCTGACATTAAAAAAACCGGCTATTAGTACCAGAACTGGAATCATAAACACAGATGTAGGCGCACAAACACTTGAACCCACCTTGCGCTGGCTGTTATTCTTCCTGGCGGCTCTCTTCCCGGGAAGCAGGTCAAAGGAGAACTTGGAGTTCAAGACGTTAAAGTCTACGCCTGCAGAGAGCGTCACACACACGACTGCTGACAAACAGGTGAAGAGGAAAGGCTGGCAAAATACCGTAGAGTGTAAAACGTACTAAATCTGCACATTCTATGTAGTATTGATTCTATTCTGGGGCCAACAGCTGAGGCAGATGTGAGAGTAGACTCACAAAAAACAGAGCGAAGAGAAGTTTTATCACAGCTGGAAACAGCTGCTCGCAATAAAGGCATAAGGATCTTTTTTTTCTCTCTCTCTGGTGATTAAACAGCTGCTGGCTCCGTGTGAAACGCTTATGAGAGAACCATCAGGCTGAAAGTGAAATGAGCGAGGGTGTACCGTGTTTGGGGGAAAATAGGGGCGATTTGCAGCGCATGAGGGTCTGGTCGGGTTCTGGCCGGGGGGCCACCAGCTGTATGGGTCGGACCTGAACGTCGGCCAGCTTCTTCAGGCACTGCTCCCTGTTCCTGATCATGGACTGCATGGACAGCAGCTTCTCCATCACCACCGAAATCTGCGACTGGAGGGAAACGCACGGTCGGCGGAGGCGGGACGGAGGCGTCCTGAGTGGAGGCTCCGGCCTGCAGCTTACCTGCAGCTGGGGGGTGAGTATGGCTTCAAACTCCAGGCTCAGGGTGTCCTGGCTGTTCTTCAGGGCAGACGGCGCCCTCTCCTGGTGGCAGCTCAGGTACAGCAGCGCCTCCTGAGCCCCCTCCCTGGTTTGGAACTTGTCCACCATCTGACTGGCCAGCAGATAAGCGCCCTCGTCACACCACCGCAGGGCCTGCTCACACACAAACACACAACACAGCAATACCAAACACATCTGTGTCAGACTGAACAGAGACGTTTACTGTTTTTTATATGTAAAATATTTGCTATAGTCAATATCTGACTGAGGCCATGTCAATTTTGTCTTTTTTTTTTAACTCTTTTAATACTAGTTTAACTGAATTAATCCGGATTTCATGACTTTCATTATCAACAACTGCGCAATGAAAAAGAGTTTCTCTAAATTGTGTCCATTAAATGATCATCTATGGATGTAAAATGTTCCATAGTTTGTTTTTATTCCATTATTGCTATTTAGCTGGAATGACAGAGAAGGACTTTTTTGTGCTCTACTCATTATCTGTACAGCCAGTCATTTATTAAAACTTAAAGATTGGCTCACAAGATAAAAAGAGACTGAGGTCACACATGGACCCTCAGACTACAAGTCTAAGTAAAACTGGCTTGATTGCTGAAACTTGCAGAAAATATTGGTGAAAAAAATAATCAAACAAAAACGCACAGCTTGGTAGTTTTTTTTTTTTTCATTCTCTCTTTTCTTGTGACCATCTTTGATTTTGTGCTCGATGAACAGCGTCCGTCAGCGTTTTCTCTCTTTTGTACCTCTTCGAGGCGGAGGAGCAGATCTCGCGTTCGAGTGAGCGAGGCCCGCTTGGTGCGGATGGAGGTGGTGATAACGTCGCAGAGATGCCGCAGCTCGTTGCAGCGCTGCACGATGAGCGCCAGCGCGTAGTGGTGGTTCGCAGCCAGCTGGTGGCCGTGCAGGATCACCACCTGGGCGCGAGCCATCTCCTCCTGATCCACACAGAAGCAATAGTCAGGAGGATTTTCATACAGAGGGAATCAGACTCAAAGGAGAACCGGAGGTTTTGCTGCTGGAAGGGGAAGAAGGCCGACCGCTACACCACCATTCAGCCCCAGAGTCAATTCATAGACCACAAATAAAATGGCTGTTCTCCCAAGAACGAGGACTGTAAACGCTTTGCAGAGTGGAAAGTAACTGAAAATAGTTGTCTGGCCAGACTCAACCAAAAATACTTTACAAATTGTAAAGAATGTTATTGTAAATATGTGAGGTGTAGTTTTTTGTGAGATTAATATTGACAAAAATAACTCAAATATGAGATCGGATGAGAACCATTGTGACATTTGATCACTAAATTTGAACACTGTGGTCGTAGACATGATCAGCAAAGATACTCAGGTAGATTATGACATTTAAGCAAGGCTCAATTGATATTAAAGGGCCCAAAGTGTGTAAAGAAAATATTCTTCACATCATTACGCCACCGCAGCAACCTGAACTGTTGCTATAAGGCAGGATGAGTCCATGCTTTCATGTTGTTCAAATCAAAATCTCACCCGACCATCTGAATGTGGCGGCAGAAACCGAGATTATCAGACAAATCGACATTTTTGCCTGAAAACCTTGAGTTGCTGCCATATGATTGGCTGATGAGCTTAGACGCTTAGTAACAAGTAATAAATGTGAAAATAAAGTGGTCAGTGAGTGTCTATGTATTCTTTTAAACACCGTATGTCAGAGACCTCAGCTTGTTTGTCCAGCATGTCCAGGTCTTTCAGCAGCTGCTCCGTCTGAACCACAGTGTTTCCCAGAGAGGCGATCCCTTTCTCCTGCGCAGACAGCCGCTCCAGCACCTCCTCCATCTTCACACACACACAAACACATTCGCGGTTACTCATCGCAACAGAGCGCCGCGGCGTCGGCATCGGCGCCACAGCGATCGCGGACAGATGCAGCCAGGCATCAATCACCGCACCTGCTGGAAACTTAATTCGTAGTGCAGCAGCTGGAGGTACTGCTGCAGCTTCAAGTGGTGCTTTTCAAAGAAGCCGTCAAACGCCTCCTCCATGTCTCTCAGCTGGGCCAGCAGCCTGGAAAACACACGGCCGCAGACTTCAACACAAGCTGCTGAGGCAAAAGTCCAAAAACATGTAAAAGTATCAAACTAAAAATATGTCATATCGAGTCCTTCCTCTTGTTTCCAATTAGTTTCTTTAATAAAGACGAACCCATGCTGTGTTTCCCTCATTTGTTGAGACCGTACCTTTGAACAGTGTCCATGTCCGCTTGTATTTCTGTCTCTTCCTCCGACTCTCTCTTGGAGGCCTTGACAGTTTCCAGGTTGGACATCAGCAGGCGTCCTTCCTTCAGCACGCTCCGGATATCATCCTGACAAAGTCATTTTTTAAAAAAAACAGCAGTGAAATCATGACAAGCCGAAGCCCAGAATCTGTGAGAGGCAGATGTTGAGAGCGAGGGAGAGGAGTGTGGGGACGGGAACCTTCATCTGCCGGTATCTGTGCGTGTGCGAGTGCAGCAGGAACTCGATGGCGCCGGCTTCGTCTGGGAGTTCGGTCTCGGACAGCTCGGATCCGAAGCCCTGCAGCAGCTGGGCGATCTCCTTCACCGTCACGGCGAACGTCTCGATGGACTGCACACCCCAAGAGAAGGTGAAACCACTACTGGGCACTTTTCACTCATCAGCTTCATTTCTGGCGTCACTTCATTACTTCGCTGGTGTTGCTTTAACAAAGCTTTAACTTCCACGTAGCTGTGGATTAAGCGGCTTTAGAAGCGCGTACCGTACGGAGGACGAGCCAGTCGCTGTGGCAGTACTCCACTTTCGCCGTGAAATCGGAAGTCAGGTGGTTTTCGTCGATGTAGCGCAGCAGGTCGCCAACAGATCGCAGCATCACCACCTGAAAACACACAGTTTCAAGAGATCGTGGCTTTGCTCGGCGTCTGACATGATATCAAGTGGCAAAATAATCTGACAGCGGGGTTCGTGATGCGTGGTGAAAATCCGCTCACCGGCATCTTTAACAGGAAGTCATCCTGGCTGAAGCGGAAGCCCAGGTCAGTGCTTGAAGACGGACTTGGGGCGGAGCTTAACAAAGTGGTGGGCCGGAGCACCAGCACTAAATGTAGATTCCCTGGAAAAGAAGTCTGAACAGGGAGAGAAGGCATCGGTTTATTCAGAAACTTCACCAAAACATCTCCACATGTCACCATAGGAAATCTTTAAATAAAATTGCATAAATTAAAGTCTCTGAAATGGCTGAATTTATGTTGAGCATATTTCTGTCAATGAGGTGAACGAGGATGGTGAAATCAATTAGTGTGACAGACAGAATGAGGGGGTGAGAGGAGTTAGGAGTCAGTCAGTGCCGCTCAACACAGCATCAGCATCCCTCAGTGTCAATCAATGGAAGCTCTGCGGCCTCGCAGTCAGCGCCGCGGCTCCTCTTCCTGTCTTCTGCTGTTCAGTATCAGCTCCCAAGTGCTCTGCAAGGACTCAGTCTCTGCATTTTCTCACTGTGTTTTTATTATTTCCAGATATTACAGGTTCGGTTCATATGTAATTATGTCAACATCTCACACACTGCTTCTCTCTCTTTTTTTATTTTTAATGGAAATGTTGTGCGTCATTGTGAGTCTGACGGTGGAGGTGATCAAACTGACTCTCACACCAGCAGCCACACAGTGCGTAGAGGTAAAACACAGAGAGAACATGCAAACTCCACACACAGCGGCCGTGGCCCAGAATCAAACCCAGGTCTTCATGCTGTGACGGTGCAAATCACAATGCATACATTTCAAGAAAAATAATCCTCCAAAAACTATTCATAAATACTGAAACTACTGTTTAAACATGTATCAGCACTACTTTTTCATACCAGTGTAGATTGTGAATATTTCATAAACTTTTTAATGTTGTTAAATAATCTAAGCCTCTGATCAAAGACAAATCTGTCTTCTGCCCCAAACTGAATATCATTCACTTTACTGTGCCTCTTTACCAAATCCACCAGTGTTGAAAAAAAAACAAAAAAGATTTTCTCAGGAATAACAATACATTTAAATTAGTTTTGCTGCATGTCAGCTGATAAGCAGAGCAGAGAAAGTGTTCTGTAGCTGTATCGCTTCTCACACTGCTTTTTCATTATAGATTTATTCAAAATTATAGCACAAACTGATGTAACAACACTTCTTAGCAATAATGGAAACAATATTTATTTTACTTTCAAATGCTGCCGCTCATCTGATGCAACTGATGCACAGACGACTGAGAAATTAGAGAAGTGGACTTTGGATTGTTGGTTCACAGGTTTGAATCCCACAACTGACGGGTCACCAGGTGGGTTCTTGAGAAATGACCCTTGACCCCCAGAGTGGTTGCACCTGGACATCAGTGCAGAGAGAGGGAATGTCCCTGAGGGAGTAGCTGGTTTAGCTTAGGACCGTGTTTGCATGATGACACAGCTGAGCACGTGACTTCCAGCAATGAAAGGAAATTTTCTCTGATATGAAGTTGCACATGTTTTAAAAAAAAAAAAAAAAAGAAAAAAAAAACTTCCTGTGATGGTGGAGCTGAATCAATGCTAAACACACACGGCTGACTTGAGATCAGATTCCTCCCCTATGTACCTGTATACGGATATGGTCCAAAAATAAAGTGCGTGATTCACCCAGGCTCTCTCCACTAACCTTGACTCTGACTGCAGTCATGACGGATGTAATTAACAGCTGCAGATTCCTCTGCACATCTGCAGCCCGCATCCCTCCGCTGCCCTGAGCTCCCTGTGCACCGAGCATTTCAGACACACACCCTCAACTGTTACATAAAGATGCACAACTTGAGCGGACTTCACAGCCTGCGGTGACAAATCTGATCCAGCCGCATGCCGCTCTGCTCCTGCAGACCAAACAAGCCCGCACGCACACACACGCACACACACATTTGTCATTGTCCTGTCCTGCCCCATCATCACACACTCTGCCGTGTGGATGAGCCTCCCCTCATGTCGGTTTCCCGGTGCAGGTTGCGTCCCGGTGTGTGTCGCAGTCCTGCCTGCTGCAGTCTCCTCTCCGCCCCGGCCTCCTCCCCCCTCCTCCTCCCGCAGGAGCTTACCGCGGCCCGGCGCAGGCGGGGGAAGCCCCGGAACGGGTTGGACTCGGCCATGGCTCCCGGGGTGTTTCTCCCGGTTCCTCCGGGCCCGGGACGAGGTGTCGGGACTGGAGCGAGCAGCCGCGGCGGCGGCGCGCTCCCTCCTCTGCAGTGTCCGGGCGGGCCAGGCGCGGCGCGGCGCGGCGGAGTGCGCACCTCCCGGAGCTCCGGGCCGGGATGGGGATGAGGACGAGGATGGGGGGCTGCGGCTCACCTTCCTGACGTCAAACACACTTTACTACTGTCCTGCACAAAATGTCCATGTCGGCACGAGAATCACTACAAACCAGACTTTATTTATACATTTCTTACGAACAGCAATCTACAAAAAGATCACGTGACACTTTTTAACTAATGATGTTTTCTCTTTTTTTAATTTTATTTTTTTAAAGGTCACTTTGTCGTCTTTTCTTAGGCTGGATCTCAGAGAAACATTAACTTTAAACGTTAATGGAAACTGGAAAAAAGAACAGAGTGGAATGGAAACAGTTGATCCACTAGATGGCGTTTGAAACTCAGCAGAGGTTCAGTCACCTCTGATTCACCTTATAAAAAAAACCAGACATGTTTTGACAGTGATTTGAATGAACATGAGAAGCAACAAACATCTGGTTGCACTCAAGTGGAAATCGATACTGTGAGTGACTTTTACTGTCTTTTAACACGTAATTTCAATCATATATTTTCTCATCTTGCTTTAAACACCTCTAATTGTGAAGCATCCATAATCAAAACAGATTTGGTTTGACTGGACCTGATATCAGCTGATGATGTGAAAAGCAGGAGACATGATGGACAAGTCAATAACACAACAAACACAGAGGCAGACAGATTCAGACTGACAGATTCAAGGATCTTGGAGAGTGTAACTGATCCTGGCTGACTGTGTGTAAAGGTAATTTAGTGTCACTAACTGTGACTGCAGGAGGAAACCATAGCATACAGTATATATATATTTCATTATACATCTATTAAATTACTGCCATTGATCAGATTTCAAGACAGATGTATCCCGCACATTAACTTTATGGATTTTAAGTACGCAATATCAAGAGTGATTGTTAATGTCTGCACTAATGGGAAGAATTATGGCCACACCCAATAAAGGGATTAACATAACGTTACAACATTTCAACTGAGCTTAAGTCATGATTATGCTTATTTGCAGTTACCTGTCATTATGTCACGGACGCTCGTGTTTTGCTGCAGTGTCCCATCTTGCCTTGCAGCATTCTGTCTTTGTCCATGAATAATTGATTAAGCTGGTTGTGCCCTTTGCCCTCCTTAGGTGCCTTCACTGTGCTGGTCCTAAATAAAACCTGTCAGGAACGATGCCAGCCGGGACTTTAGTGACCGGCAGCTAAAACAAGATTTGTTTCACGCTCAATAGAAATCTTCCTCCTGCGCCTGTCCACATTCTTCTGGTAGGGTTTATATTTAACGACTCACAACAGTGTTCTTAAAATCAATTAGAGCCATTTAGCTATAGCATGTTTATATCTCAAATAAAAATTACAAATCTATATAAGGGGTTTTATAAAACTGTACTCACTGCTTGTTAAACAAATGTCGAACTTTCTCATTCCACACTGCAAGGCAAATAAAATAGTCACACGCGTGGGTTTTACATTTTACACCCATGTCTGTATTTTGTTGTCTATTACTTTATCTGTGAACTTCGACTGAGCCTACCTGGCTAAGAGGTAAAGGCAGGACACACTCTGGATAAATCCCCAGTCAGGGCAAACCCACAGACAGACGGACAAACACACCCATGTTCACACCCAAGCACTTCAGAGTCATCAGCACATGTAGGGCATGCAAATGTCACACAGAAATACCCCAAAACCTCCACTAAAACTGGAATATTCTCCCCGTGAGGTGAGATTTTTAACCACCACACGACTGTGCGGCCTTAACTCTTTTTCCTATTTCTATTCCCATGCTGCATTCAGGCTCTTAATGGTTACCTAAACCAAATTTCCTGTAACCAAATTACACACTTGACTAGTATTTTCATCTTGGTTGATGTGTGTATTTACTTGTCCCGTCTCCAGTAGCGTGAGTTGGTGAACTCTTCCACACACTGTCAAGTCGCGTTTAGGCTGATGCTGAGAAGGCTGAAGGCCAGACGCTCAGTTTCCTGGAAGCTGGGCAGACGTAGCAGCGATTAGTATGGAGGCAATGTGATCGGCTCAAATAAAACCTGAGCTTACTATTCCTGCAGCATTTTATCTTGGCCCCATCACGAATAGGTGTGGAGAAACATAAGCCTGCCAAGGCGAGAGAATTTATACAACCGGGGTTCTTCTGAACTTCTGCTGCTCCGAGCTTTATTTTGCCATTGCATCAGACAAATTAAAGCAAGCCGGGCAAACAGAAAGCTGATTAAGCCTTCACATAACGCTTCGCCCGCTACCGAAGTTTGATATCAGCTCACTGAGGTCTAAAATAAGTCCTGGGTTGTGCAGCACAGTGACCCTTGCCTTGTGGGGCATCCTGGTGGCCTTGACGTGTCTCCTCTGACCTTGGCTGCACTCCACCGAAGATCACCTCACATGTCATGGCCTCTCCGTCTCAGAACACACCGTAAGGACAATCAAATATCTGGCTTAATTCAGACGGAGGAAGACTGAAGGCGATACCGGGAATTGGCCTGAGGATGTGAGAACAAACAAAGTGAATGCCATGAAACTCCTTGAAAACGCGATGTTTGTTCTCTTCTCTGTGAGGAAAGAAGAACAAAACACTGCACCAACTTGTTGTCCTCATCTGATTTAGAACGTTTCTGTCAGAAAACAGAACTGTAAAATTAGTACTTTTCAAAACCAGCGTTATAAAGATCTCCACTCAGAAAAATATAAACAAATAAATGAATAAACGCTGTTCAGATTTTCTGTTAAATAAGATAATCCTGGACACCCCCTTCTGGCCTTTACATTCTGCTAACACGAGCTTGTTAAAATGGACCTGTTAGAGGATTTCTGGTGCCCCAAAGGTCAAAGGACAAACAAGTGATTTTGGCACATTACTGAGAGTTCGTTGAATAAGGCAGCTTATATTGACGTTGCCGTCAACGCTCCGCCGTCGGTGCTAATCTGCTAAGATCAGGCGCAGCGTAAGACACGTTGCTTTTGCACTTTTAACTTGCGCTATAACATTTCCAAAATCATGCATAACCCCGTTAATCCCAGTTTGTTTGTTTTGTCAATAAATGTAAGCTGGTTTACAGTAATTTATTTAGCTAAATCTTTATAAGCAACTCTGGTAAAAACAAATTTGAAATATTGTAAACAAAGAGGGAAATTCTTCAGATTGTTGATTCTACTGAATGATACATGTCGACCTCTTGGTTCAACTAGGTTCACTTCAAAAACGGACCTAATATGAGCAGCTTACGTTTTGATTATCAAATCCAGTGTTTGTGGAGAATCTCATGCAGACTATTTGATTAATCATCACAAAATAAAGTTTGATTTCCTGAGATCTAAAGCTGTGATGCTTTCCTGAATTTATTTGGGAAGATGCAGGTATTGATCATCAGACTTCTACTACAGTCATGTGGCGACTTTGTTGTCGTATTTTGGTCTCTCTGATTTAGCTGGCTGGTATTTTTAAACCCTTTGTACTCCAAAAAAGCCATCGCTTAACTGGATTAGGAGCCAAGCGACGACAGTAATAATGAACCCGTTAAGCCTGAATGATGCACAGGTGGACGTGGCAAGTATAAAAGGGGAGATCAACAGTTCTTAGACACCACGCTCGACTCACCCAGACACACTCTGCCAAGGGCCCAGACGACTGAGCGGAGGTAAGACCTCTTCCTCTTTGCAGCCGGGTGAAGGGATGAAGGGATGAATGCATTGGCAACTCTGTTGAGGGAATTCAGTGAATGGTGAGAGATTTTTACGTAATGAAGAAAATACAAAGTGGAGGAATTACTGGAAATTCATTTTTGAGCGTTTTATGTGTTTTGATTGAGCAGATGAAAGACAGGAACTTGGTGCTATGATAGAAAGTGGAGTTTGATAGACATTACAGAACTTTTTGCATTTCACCTGGATGTCTAACCAGACAGCACCACTGAGCATGTATAGGTGATTTTTTTTAATGAAGAAATGCTTGAGTTGATCAATCATGACTGCAAGTTTCAATGGTTCAAGAGAGAATTCTAGGTTCTTAAATGATCCTGTGAATGCACCGATCTTTCACAAATTATTTTATCACATTAAACAAATAAAAAAGGTATTTTTTTAAACCATACATTATCATGTGCAACACCAATAAGTCATCAGTGCATATCACAACAGGTTGATGCAAAATTAAATGCTTCAATGACTGAAGGGCTGCAAATTCTAACAGAAGCAACACCATAGCTTATACCCGTTGCAGCTGTCAAATCTGTGCATTGATGTGAATATTTCCCTGTTATCAGATAATCAGAAGAGGTTGGTGCGTCTGTCATGTATTTCTCCATGTTTCCTGATTGCACACTGAATTCCTCCTGGGCTTTAAACGCCATTCCTTCCCTTGACGTTTCACGTGACATCTTCACTTGTGGTATCTTTCAAAACAGTAGAATGAAGAAAATTCATTCTCACAACCTTTTCTATATGTGACTATCTTATTTTAGATAAACATTTTAACAAATGTTCATTCGGCTGAGTTGAGACAGCTGCATATTAGAAACAAATCAAGAAACTTTCAAATGAAAATATATGGTTTGGTCGATGTCATTGTGGAGAAGCTGTGAATAAATGTGACAAAAGAGTTTGAAAGTAAACTATAACTTCTTATTCGAGGTCTCGCCTGATGTGAGTTGAATGAAGCCTGATAGCATTCAGACATTCAGGTATATTCCAGGTGAGACGGCTGTGTGGGGGCTTTGGTATATTGAGCCATGAAATGCTGTTCCTGACATTTCATCCATTTACGTGTCCTTGAACAGTTGCCTGACCCAAGCGTGGCCTCAGGGGAGACACACTGTGACATAATCCCATGTGCAACTTAAATCTTTGGTGTTTGTTGGGGAAGTCTTGGTCTGGTGGAACGGGGCCAGGTAGCGGAGAGTGAATGACAGCTTCGGCTCAGGATACCGGCGCTGATGGTGTAATCGTATCGCGGAGGATTAACCTCCCATGGCCCCAAAACACAACATCACCGCAGCTGCCGAAGGGCCGACAGTTGGCGAAAGGATCATTGTCTTAGCCACAATTTCTGAAAGATAACGTGACCTCCTGATAACCTCAGCACATGTCTCTTTTCTTTTCCAGAAGCACTCGTCCAAACATCGTCCAGAGATGGCAAAGTGAGTGTTACCGTCTCATCGTCCTCAAAACAACATTCAGAGGGTCTTTGAACCGTCCTCCCGCTTCCTCTTAAGAACAATCCATATTCATCATCATCATTAATAGGACTGATCCTTTTCTCCCCAAATGCAAATTGAATTGAGCATAAACGCTGGCACTGAAAACTTTAATCTCTTCCAAAACTGGACACCTCGGAGGTTCAGACTCCAAGCGAAAGGTCGGCGATCTTCTAAAAGTGACGAGCAGTTTTAAAGTATTTATTTAAAGTTTGCGAGGGCTTAGTGAGTTGATGCGCCGGTTCAAATGTGGTGCGCAGGTAATGAGCTTTTTTCAACACACTGGTATTAAGCTGTTTGGGAACCCTGTCACACCATTTGTAGCAGTCTCACCTGAGCCAGCCTCTCAATCCAGGCAAGATGAGGTAAAGCTGCTCCACACATAGCTATTCCTAAATGGATAAAGTCAAATAAGGGATTACTGCTCCTTCTGTTGCTTGCCAAGAAACTTACTTTACTTTAAGAAACTAAACCTAATCATTATTTTATCTGTTTAATCCTGACAGGAGCACAGTGGTGGTTGTCTTTAAGGTTCAGCATTGCTTCCGTGTTTGTTCTTCTCTGAGTGTAAACACTCCTGATGCAGAAAGGAAAACAACAAAGGAAGATGGAGGCATTGATGGGACCTTGGAAGTTTAGAGAGAAAAACCAGTGCAGAGAAAACGAAAACATATTTTCATATAAGTTCTAAATCACAGTTTCTGGGGTATAATGTGAAGAAAGGGTTACTAAATTTGAATTTTTGTCATTATTTTCCCAGGGTTTTCAAGAAGACAAGTGGAAATGGAGGAGTAAGTCTTCTTTTATTGTCTTCAAAAACAGTTCAGCTGCCATTTAGTTTTATGCATCAGGTATTGATCTGTCTTTCTCATGGCAGCTCACCCTCTACCTGGGGAAGAGAGATTATCTGGACGATGTGTCCAAAGTGGAACAAGTTGGTAGGTTCCTTCTCCTATGTGTGTGCGTGTGTAAAAAACCAGAACAAAATATATTAATGAACAAAATTTTTGATTATATTCAAAATAAGTGCATGAAAACATAAAACCCAGGATGGTGAATAAAGGAGTCTGTAATAATGTCACCTTCACAGATGGCGTCGTGAAGCTGGATCCAACAGATTTTGGCGACAGGAAAGGTATCATCCAGAGGCGAAATAAAGTTTCTTTTAAGGAAATGTCTGTTGAGTTTTGGTTCTGAGGAAAGGATGAATTCCATATTGTGTGTCGACAGTGTTCGTGCAGCTGGCCTGTGCCTTCCGCTACGGTAGTGATGATCTGGACGTGATGGGCCTGTGCTTCAGGAAGGACATCTGGATCACACACATCCAGATCCACCCTGATCCCGTCAAGCCCACTCTGACCCCCATGCACGAAACCCTGCTGAAGAAGGCTGGCGACAACGCTCACCCTTTCTCTTTTGAGGTATTTTATTCTGCTTTGACTGTTCACAAAGGAAGCTTGATCTTCCACAGGCCTAGTCAATAAAACAAATGAATAAAAACAACTTTTGTGATTTTTTTGGGGTGTTTTTCTAGATCCCCACCAACCTCCCCTGCTCAGTCTCATTGCAGCCGGGACCTGATGACAAGGGGAAGGTAAACCTGTCAGCGTGCATCCCATGAAGCCGGAAACCACGTCAGCTATTTTACCGGTCCAACTCTAAACATTTTGTTTTTGATAAACAGGCCTGTGGTGTTGACTTCGAGGTGAAAACCTACCTGGCCAAGGAGAAGGCCAACCCTGATGAGAAAATCGAGAAGAAGTGAGAAAACTTTCATCCTCTGGACTCTTTGATTTTTTTTGTTTTTACTTTGAATGCTTCACATTAATGAGCTATCCGATGAAACCTTTCGCTGTTTTCTTTGCTCTTCCTCCTTACAGGGACACTGCCCGCCTCGTCATCCGTAAAATCCAGTTTGCCCCCACCCAGGTGGGCGCCGGGCCCAAGGCTGAGCTCTGCAAAAGCTTCATGATGTCTGACAAGCCCGTTCACCTAGAAGCTTCAATGGAGAAAGATGTACAGTACCTATATCTTTTATATTAAAAAAAAAAAAAAAACTGCATTTTTCATACTCACTCTCAACTTCAAACAAATTACTTTTATAGTGAAAAACTATTTTTTTTCCTGCTTTTGCCACAGCTCTACTTTCATGGAGAGGCCATCCCAATTAAAATCAAAATCAAGAACGAGAGCAACAAGACGGTCAAGAAAATCAAAATCACTGGTGGGTCCCTCTGCCAATCGCTCTGCTTATGGACTAAATAAAGAACTAAGAGCACAGAGCACTAATATGTCTGTTTCGCTCCTCTGCCAGTGGACCAAACCACAGACATCGTCCTCTACTCTGCAGACAAATACACCAAGACTGTCCTTAACCAGGAGTTTGGGTATGCGAACAGGAAACTGAAGGTTCACCAAGCCTCATTTATCAGAGGCAGTTATCGTATATGTATTTATGTTTCCTCCACAGAGAGACAGTGGAGCCCAATGGCACTTTCGAGAACACTCTGAGCGTCACACCACTGCTGAACGACAACAAGGAGAAAAGAGGTCTGGCGCTGGACGGACGGCTGAAGGACGAGGACACAAACTTGGCCTCTACCACTATGTAGGTGCACAACAAGGATAATGTAGCTCAGTTTTCTGAGAATGCTTGCGCAGAATAACTCCAGGGTAATCAGGTCGACATAAAGCCACTTTCTGCAAAGTATTCATTCAGTATTGCATTTTTCAACTGTTGAAATTTGCAAGATCTCCACTGCTCTGGAGAGTTAAGAGTTCATGCAATCAACTTATGCCGGAAGAAATATTATTCTTTTAACCGACGATATGAGCGTCCTCCAAACTGCACTGCCTGCACATAACTTTAGATTATGTCATTCCCTCCGTGCATCGCCCTGCTCGCAAGGTTGTTAGTTTGATTTTAGCCTCCTGCAGTTTCACAGCTTTAAAAGTAGCTTTCTGAAACACCTCTAAGCGTCTCCGGATCACAGAGGCTCTCTTACAGCTGCACACTTAACTAAATTAAAACATCTAATCCGCCCAATCCCCGTAATTCCTCTTTCACAGGCTGCGACAGGGAGTCGAGAAAGAGGTGCTTGGAATCCTGGTTTCCTACAAGATTAAGATCAACCTCATGGTGGCTGGAGGGGGGTGAGTCTGCTTTCGTTTTGGCACCTAAAAGCTCAAATTAGAGAAATCCTGCAAACTCGATTAAAATCTGCTTTCTCTCTCTGCGTGCAGCCTGCTCGGCGGCCTCACTTCCAGGTGAATACCAGTCTTCATGAATAATCTCCCAGCACAAACAGATCATTGTCAGTCACCTTTGCTTTTGTTTTTCTATTCTGACCTGTGGATTTTTTTTTTTTCTGCAGCGACGTCACAGTGGAGCTGCCATTGTTGCTCATGCACCCCAAACCTGAAGGTATTTCACAAATCATTTACAGTGTTACATTTTCCTGGATATATTTCTTTGTTATTACACACAATTAACCATCTTGCCCTCTTAATTTCTTCTTTTCATAATAACCTTCCACACAAACCAGAGTAAAGACCACATGTCAGTGTAAGTATATAAGATATATTAGAATCATATGAGCAAAATATATTTAGTTTTTGACAATTCTTGTTCAGTTTTCTGTCATTTGATGATCAAATATGGTGTGTATTTGAATCACTTTGTTGTTAATTTTTTATTTTTTGCAGTGTCTCAAAAGAAAGGACCCCCATAGTCAAGGTAAATCTATGTTTTTGAGTGAAAGATCAAATATGTGGACATGTTAGATGGATGCGTTCTACAATGTCAGCTCCATTTCAGAGGCCAACGCTGTATTTTTGCTTTTATTGTTGAGGTTATATTTACCTGTTTAACATGAATCAAACTAAGAAGACAGATCGAACCTGATCCATTATATCAACCTAGTTTTTTTTTTTAATTTATTTTGGAGTCATTTTACATTTTTAATAGTCACTTTATTGTTGCTGTCACATAAAGTGGACTGAGAAACCAAATGCAGATCAGTTTCAACTTAAAGGAGACGTCAGTCGAGATTAACCAAGAGCACAATTATTTATAAATGGAGTGCAAAAATTAATAGGCTTATACAAGAAAATAAATCCAACACAGAAACAAGCAGAGAACAAGGCTTGTGGACATAAAAGACCTAAAACAGGCTGCTAGATTCTTATTACATTTAGATAAAGAACTGAGAAAGACATCAAAATGATTTAAGAACACATGAATGGATATCATAACGCCACATTATATAAATTGTGCACGTTCTAGCCCAACACAAATTAAATGTGGACAAAGAAGATGGATGAAAAAGTGGTACTCCAAAAAAAATTATGTTGATTTGTAACTGCATTTTTATTTTATTTTCAGAGACGATGTTACCCTGAAGGCTGAGAAGACACAGAAAGACTGAAAGACAACAAAGGAAAATGATGGAAAACAGAGGAACAAGGATGTGACTGGTGTCCTGGAAAAGAATAAGAAAAAAACTAAGACCTTTGAACATACAAAGGTCATGAGCTGTAACATCTGTCCATTTTATTGTTCTTGTTGTAAAATTAATGCCATTTAGCTGTAAAAGGATTTGCCCTTGAGAAGATACTTTTTAGAAACACACAGATAATAGTGAAGTTGTAATCCTTCACCTTATTTGAGAATGCGAGTAAATTAGTATAGAATCTGTGAAAGAAAAACCCAAAGAAAAGTCACTGTGCTTCTGACTACTGTGAAACACCCATGTACTATTTTGAGTGTCTTTCTTTCTGTGAAATGTATGTATGGAATGATTGTGTCTGGAAATATCAAATAAATCCAAGAAACAATTAAAAACAAGTTAAAAAAACATCTTTCTCCCAGTTTTCTTAAATTTGTCTTCTCTTTGTGTAAATTACAGAGTTTGCGGTTTCAGACGATTGAATCCTGCCTCACAGAATGTGTACAACATTTTCACCTTCAAATAAAAAAAAAATCTGCAGTTGTAATAATAAAATAATCAATCACTTTTTTGTGAACAGATTTCATTTTATAATGACACCTTTTCAAAAAGAAAATAACATCTAGCCTTTTAAAAGGTTTCCCCTGAAAGTCAGAATTGTTCTGTTGCTGTGACCTTGATACTCTCTGGCTCCATCCAGAGAAGTCCTCCCCTGACTCTTTCTTTAATCACAACAGCCACACATTTATGGTGAATAATACTCTATCTCTTAGTCTATGGCCAATGGATGGAAGGGACAACACAGCAACATCCACAACACTCTGCACTAGCAGTGCTTCTGATGGAGCACTTCCCACAACTGATCAAAATGTATAATATTAATAATCTAATATATTTATGTACAACATAAAAATATCAGACTTCACTCAACAAAATTGATGATCACTGATTCCAATGATAATCAATTAAGTGGTCACTTTGCTGATGGGGCTCATCTACTGTAGAACTCAATGTCTGAAGATCTTCTCCATGCAATTCAATGTTTTTTTTAATCCCAAATAAGAAAGGTTAAACATCAGCAGCTCTCATCTTGCCTCCATGTCACTAAAGACATCAAATCAAGCCAGAGATATGTGTGTAATTATGAGCTCAGACCTGAAAATCAACAACCACATAAAAACTATTCAGGCTCAGAGAAGCATACAAGATGAAGCAGCTTTTAGTTCCTACTCTACTCACCTGTGGAAGAAACTTCCTGAACTCCTGAGAACTGCTGACACACTCTCCTCGACTTCACCAGACCTAAAAACACATTTTTTTTTGTCATAATCAATATTTTTTACATATTCTATCACATTTGTAGTGGGTGTTTTTGCCACCAGGGGGCAGCACAAACAATTTACGCCGATAAACGAAGAAGAATAGCTTTACGGCGCTTCGTGGGCGCCTGTGACGTCATCACGCACATCGTGTAGCAGTGGGGCAACATGGCTTTGAATGGAGGTTTGTAAACTTGTTATCAGCGAGATAGCGGCGACGCCTCTCCTGTTCGCCCGTGTCTCTCTTTAAGAACAAACGCGGTGCACGTTTATGAAATCAATATTGTGTCTTGTTGTTTTATCGTTGTTGGTTTGTAGCCGTGTAGCTGTGTACGTATCGCTAGCCTGCTGTTAGCTTAGTTAATGTGCTAACAAGCCTGTCACCACGGCTGTGTTTGATAAAAAACACGCATAATCTTACAATTCATATTCTGATTTGAGAATAAGGCTTTCTTGGATGTAGTGGGCTGTGTTAGAAAACTAACTTTACATCACCGAATCACGTGTTGCAGCAAATGTGGACGCTTGTGCAGTAGCGTGTCTGTCTGTGAGCGTTAGAACAAAACATTTCGTTTGTATCAGAAGGGAAGTCAATAACTGTTTTACTGATGCGCAGATGAAGAAGATTTCGAGTGGGAGCCGCCGACAGAGGCAGAGATGAAGGTGATCCAGGCTCGCAGGGAACGACAAGACAAAATCAGCAAGCTGATGGGAGACTACCTGCTGAAAGGATACAAGATGCTGGGAGAGTGTTGTGACGTTTGTGGGGTAAGTGGTGTTTTTGCGTGGTTCTGTAGAGACTGAGCACTGCTGGTGAAGTGGTGTAATATGTAAATATGGGTGTTGCATGGATTGTGTTTGCAGACTATTCTTCTTCAAGACAGAGGGCAGAAAAACTACTGTGTCTCCTGTCAAGAGCTGGACTCTGACATTGACAAGGACAACCCTGGTATGAACAGCTCTCATTTTCTTGTGGCAGTAGTAAGAAAAAAATCTCACTTACAGTTTCAGCAAATACTCATCGATTGAAAAGTTGGGTACAGATCAAAAATCCATGATAAACTGAGTATAAATCACAAACAACTACAGAGAAGGACATTCTGTAGTTACTTGATTTTTTTTTTTTTTTGGCCCAAAGCTACATTACCTGGAAAAATCCTATAAGAACATGGATCATAGTCCCGATCGGTCCCTCACCTTGCCCTCAGATACTAAAATGTGGTCTGGACTGGTTTGACATAACTTATAACTTCAAGTCTGTCCTGTTGTAAAATTATTTTTGTGCCTATTTTCAAATAGAAATTGGAACCAAGTCCATTGTTAGGCTACATTAGATAGAACTTAATTGATTCTGGTTTTAGGCTCCGCTACACAATGCAATTTAAGTCCAGCAGCATAAATGTAGGCACAGACATAACACGTAGAGTTACAAATAGGAAAATTACAACTAAAAAGTTGAAACAAAGGTTGATATATCAGGTAAAAGAATCAGTTGCATTTGAAGAAGTGATACATTCAAAATGCGGGCGTGCTGTGTGCATAGAGACGTTATAGCACATGCCTAAAAGGTAAGAATCAAAAAGAGCTTAAACAATAACAGAAAAAAGTTGAATGAGCATGTGTGCTGCTTGTAGCCTCCGAGCTGAAGTTCTGAAAATCTTTAAGCAATTTTATTATTTCAACCATAATAGAAATGTTATGTTACATTTAATTTCAGTCGATCAGGGAAAAAAAAAAACATTTTGAAGTATTTATGAGCAAATAAAAATACTGTGGCATTGATATCCTCCCATAAGTCTTGTTTTTTTTAATCTCCTTCTCTGCACCCTCCAGCTCTGAATGCCCAGGCTGCCTTGTCCCAGGTGAGAGAACGGCAGCTTGCAGCCCATTCCCCGGCTCCGTCCCAGGCCCATGAACTTAATGGCGGCCCCAGCAACACCCCGGCGAGCGTGTCGGTTCCTCAGCCCAGACCGGAGCATTGTGAGGGCGCAGCCGCAGGAGGAAGAGCCCTCCTGCCTCCGCCTGCCGCGGTTCCTCCTCCTTCGCCCATCGTTCCTGCTGTCGCCCCGACCCTGGCCCCCAGCCGGCCCTCAGTTCCCCCGCAGAACCCGGCCCTGCGACCTTTGCTGCACGAAGCCGAGGAAGCTGTCCTCACCAAACTCCGCTGGGCCACCACTCAGTTACAGAGCTCGGCCTCACTGGAGTCCAGCATCCAGCTGTGCAGCCTCATCACCAGCTGTGCCAACTCACTGCGCAGCCTCAAGGAGCTCAGCCAGTAACCACAGCAGACGGACCGAAAGCGCGCAGTGATCACAACACTGCTTCTACTTGCCTCTGTCTTGAGATACTGACGCTGGATCAGCGTCTCTCTTTGGCTGAATCTTTGCTATGTGCTGAACTCAAAATTGGTCAGAAAATGCACTTGAAACAAGAGTAAAAAGTCAAAAATGTACAGTTCTTTGGCTGTTCCGTCAGTTTATAAATGATATATTGCTCTCACAGACTTGACATTTGCTGAAGCGTATTATGTCTGTTGATTTAAAACTACCTGACCGTTTCAGCTTTTTAAATGAAGCTTCACCTGCTACAACAGCAGCCAGTGTGCGTCCATTCATAACTTGCTCTGCTTAATCCAAAATGGCTTCTGTGTTTTCAGCTGGGAATATATCACGTGTGTGTTGCAAATGTGGTTTCTAAGTCTAATTTGAACGAATGCTTGAATTCCAGTGCACATGTTTGGGAAAACATAATTGCAACATGTTAGAAAATAAATGCTGTCGGTTTGTTGTTAAGGACATTGGGCCTTTCTGCTTGGATCAGATGTATTTGCTGCACAGTTGTGTCTTTCAGTGATCAGATGAGAGTGCAACATCTAGGAGCCAAACTAATAATTCATGAATAAAAACATCCAGACTGTTCATGTGATCAGTTGTTGGAAACGGTTCAAGCCTTCTTCTTTACCTCCACCAGAGGGCACTAGACACACAGCTACTCTTTCATTTGAACAGTTGGGCAACTTTGTCATAAATTCTACTTAAAAAGTTATCTCCAGTCCCCACACAACCCTGGAGTTGAATGAAAAGGTGGAGAAGATGGATGGACTGATGGAAATATAACTTCTCTTGTTATTTGAAACCTCGTGTTTCTAGTGTCTTTTAATTTCATGGTTACAGGTCAATCAAGCTGTGGAATATCAGCATTTGCATTAGTGTCTGAAGTGGAGTCAAAACATTTTCCTGACTTGTATTCAAAAAACACTTTGGTTTTTACCTCCAGTGTAAATGTGGAATAGTGGGAAGCACTCCGACCTCACTGAAAATATCTCGGTGCAGTCCTGAGCTTTGGGGGCTTCGCTTTGTTTTCCTTTTGAGTTTTGTCCAACGAGCTGCCAGGTCTGAATACAACCGCTGAGGCATGAAGGTCAGCTGCTGCTCAGTGGGCCAAACTGTTCATATTTCTCTCTTCAGTCTCCCGGTTCGATCCCTGATCACGTTCAAATCTCCCAAGTCACTCTGGAGCTGGAGGAACTCCTGAATTGCTCCAAAGGAATTTGAGAGTTGATTAGAATATTACTTTATTAATCCCACACTGGGATTACTTTATTAATCACTGCTGATTGTCTGTTGAAGTCCTCCAAAGCCACAGTGAAGCTCCTGAAAGGCTTTGGTCCACACACCACAGTTAGAGTAACTTCCAGATGTCTCTTGAATTCCTCCTGAATTGTCAATTCCTTCAAACTGTCAATTCACCTTATTGCTCCCGAGCTGGAGACGCTTCCAAACAGTTCTCGAAATTATTCCAACCTTCTTCCGAAGAAGACACTTTCAAGACCAGAGTTTCCAGCTTACAAAGAATCGTCTGTCAAAGAAACAGGTTTTGTTTTTTTTATTCATTAAGATTTGAGGTAAGACCGCATGTTTCACTTCCAGATCGCTGCTCTTCTCACCTGACTGCAAATCAAGTCTAAACGGTTATGTGACTGAATGGTTCCTATAGAAAATGACATTATATAACTTGTGACTGTTTCCCATCTCCTGTCAGAGAAATGAGGCCAACAGTTAAACAGAATCAAGACAGACGAGTGAGATCACGATTTGTCATTTCTTCACTTAGTCATCGTCGTGCTACAACATGTTCCTCACTTGGTAATGAAAATCAGCCGGAAGGCATCTATAAATTATTAGGACATGATTGCTTAATGTAACAATTTGATTTGGGGTTTGATCAAGATTGAAAAAAAATAGCTTTAGTATATTTTTATTCAGAACTCATTGAGAGGAACAAGTGTTCACAGATAAACATCCTGTCCTGCTTGGAAAGTCTATTCATATTCTCATTCACCCAGGTCATGTTGCTCCATTGATTAAATCGCTTCTCAAACAAAACATCTTGTGGGGAGTATTGTATGTCTATCTTCACACATTCAGTTCTGTTCCTGCAGTCAGAGGTTGGCATTGCCAGCTGCAACCAACAGAGGACAATGTTTCCGGGTGAGGGAGAGCTGCGTCACTGCCGTGGAGTCACGGTGGAGCAGGGGAATGGGGAAAGAAAGTCCCACGCTCCCCTCTATTTATAATCAACATATCTCGGGGATATTGTCAGATACGTTTCCCAGTTAGACTGAACGGCAGCTCAACCAGAAATGTGTCTGGATTCTCCTCTCATCCGTCACAGCGTGGTTCGGACTATCAGCTGCAAACAGGGATCTTAACTGCCAAACATGTTTTTAATTCATTTCCTCTGCTGGGAGGCAGTGAGCTCGTTCACACTCCTCACAAACGCTATGAATACAATCAGCTTACCACAGCGGTCGACTGAAAAATAAACAGATGTGTGGATGGGGAAGTCACAGACACATGCTTAAATCAGAAAGTTAACGTGAAAGGAATGAATGACTTTGCTCATATGTAATTACAGTGACAGGGGAAAGTGCAGCCTGCATGGTCAATCATTGAATGGGTGAAGGAGACGTCCAGGTGTGGGTGCATGTTTGTCCAGGGAGCAGACGGTAATATTGGAAGGAATAAGGCAGTGCTGAGTACTGGTCCCGCAGTGAAACATTAGAGCAAACTCTACTGAGTCATGAGAGAGTTGTTGCCCCCGCTGCCGCCCCACACTCCTCCACCCCAGCTGCCTCTGTCCATCCATCCATCCCCGTCCCCTCACCTAAAAATACACTCCTGCTCTCACCGAGGAAAATCCCGGAGCCTTGACCCAGCTCACTCACACTCACACACATTAGAGTCTCTCTGGCTGTCTCAAGTGGAAAGTATTCCTCTAGTTAACCTGACAAAACACGCTTTTCTGGGCAGAACCGTGGATGACAGAGCCCGACACTCAGGAAGTGACTCAAACTTGAGTTGCGCCCGTTTCGTTCACTCTCCACATACTGGAATATCTTGCATGGTTTTGCAGAATATCTGCATTTACAAAGCTGACATGAGAGAAAAAGCCACTGCCAGATAAGGTTGTTCCAGTGATATAATCAGATCAAAGTCTGCAGGTACGAGTGGAGCCTGTTGCCTCACTCAGCCTATTGGCTGCTGATAGGAAAGGCCTTTGCATACTGCTGCATCACCACTGGACGCTTATTTGCATATCCTGCCTGTCTCTGAAGGAGGGTGAAGGGAGACCAAGCAGATGTATATTGCAACAAACCCGCAGGCTTTAGTAAACCGGGTCTCCCACATGTGGGTCAGAGGATTCAGAGAGGAGGGGGGTGACAGCGAGAAGTGTGTGGTTCAAACTTTAACCGCGTGCCAGTCAGGACGCCGTGAATGACAGCAAGCAAGAGTTGTTTGTTTTTTATTTTTTCCTTTTTAACGCTGTCTTAACTGCGCTTTTCCTCCCTCTTTTGGTCATTTTCCTACATGTGCGTGATTCAGCGCGTTACCAATGAGCGCAAGTCGCGGCTTGCGTGAGCTTCATCATCATCATCATCTTCAGCAGCGGAGGAGGAAGAAGAAAACCTTTTAAAGTCGGATTATTATCGAGCTGCGACGGATTTCTGCGTCCTCCCGTTTTATTTTGAAGGCAGACACCATGACTTCGGTATGGAAAAGACTGCAGCGAGTCGGTAAAAAGGCTTCAAAGTTTCAGTTCGTCGCGTCTTACCAGGAAATAGTTTTGGAGTGTACAAAGAAATGGTGAGTTAACTTCTTCACCCTAATGTTGTTTTTGAAAACGTCTCCACGGTTTTACCGTATTTGGTGTTCAAATATCCTCCCGGCGGCCTGGTTGTTGTGAACTATAGCAGCGCTCCTTTGTGGCCATGGTTATTCCCGTGTTTTGGGTCTTTCCGCTACTCGGAGGAAGATGAGGGAGTCCTTCACGTACAGGAGGGCGCCGGTTCGAGTCCCGTAGAGTGCTGCACGCACATGCTTATTTTTCATCCTTGGATGCAGAATTAAACTCAAATGTTTTCCATTCATGTATAATAGTAACTGTTGTAAATATTTCATGACTCAGGTAAGAATTAGAAATGCTCTGAATTTATGGTGTGGCTATCTCTGATCTGGGACCAGTGGGGGGTTCATCTCATCTTTTCAGAACTTTTTGAGGATTAATACTCATACTGAAATGCCTTTTGACTGTTCTTCTGTGTTTGACCTGTGATGGACAGTGGTGCAGGGTGTAACCCGCCTCCGCCCTCAGTCAGCTGGGATCTCACCCACTGAGAAGCTGCAAAAACGAAAGCAAAATATAAGATGTATGGATAGTGCTGGGTCATTCAAATAATGAAACAAGTATTAAAACATATGAATTTAAATCATATTCTATTGCGCTTCATCCAGCTTCAGGTGGCAGGGGTCAGGGGTCAACCCCAGCTGAGGGTGCAGTACGCCATGAGCAGGTCACCAGTCTGTCAGGAGACACAACTGGAGAGGCAAACCTGACTGCACACCTGACAAGGGTCAAATTAAAATGTGTGTTTTAAAAATGTAAATTGCACAGAAAGCCCAACCTGACCAGAGCGAGAGCGCGAACCATCCATCCTGAACAGGCCTTTATTTTGATTGCTACTATGTTTCATGGTTAATAACCCTGTCTTAATTGTCCAACTCTGTTGATGTTTCTAATTAGCTTTTCATTTTTAACATAAAACTGCTGTAGGATTTTGCCTATGATGGGCGCTCATAGAGTAATGTATTCAATATGTTCAAATCAAAATAAAATGGAAAAATTGATTGACAGTAACAAATGAAACATTTTATCGATGCAATAATTCAAAAAACGCTGATGTCCTTGTGTCTTGGGACAATATCTCTGCAAACTATAATCACTCTGTAATTTAGAGGTTTACTGGAAATTTCCCATTTAATTGAAACCTACAGTGTCTGTTACATTTTGAATTAGATTCAGGCTTTCAGTTATACAAACCCACCTTTTTTAAGCTAAACCATGCTCATTTTATAATTTATACTCTTTTTCCATTAACTATAATCTTGTAGTTGAGTCATGAACCATGAAGCACCTTTTTACAGAAGCTGTAACAAAACAAACAAAGAGTCCCAGCAGAAGTTAAAGTCCATAACTTTTGTTGTTTTTCTGATATTTATTGTCTCTATTTTTTTGTATTAAGGTATTGGATTTACGGATCTTTCAAATCATGTACAATCTCCTCCACTGTTTCTCCAATCTCTTCAAGCTTTTGCACGGATGTCACTTAGGCCAACATCAGAGCTTCTTATCAGCTCACCTCACATTACAGAGATTTGGTCATTGGGTAAGTGACTTGATAAGAAACTGAACTCTTGACAGTAAATATTCAGCACTTCGCTCCACAGCTGAACAGCTTGTGGACAGGAAGTCATGCTTTAGTAAGAGGCAAAACTCCCTCTTACAGTGTGATGAAATCGAGGTTAACCAAAATTTAGCGGCGTTCAGACGAAGAGAAAACAGATGATTAATCCAGAGGTTTAGTCACTTCGGGCATGTTTTGCTGTTGTTGATCTAGTGTGATTGAATCAAGAGCGTGTGAGGGGTCAAAGCTCACTGACATTTCACCACTTCAGTCAAAAGAGGCTGGAAATGAACTGTGAGGCTTCTTGAAAATGTACAACAAGTTACATGTTGGCTTATCTGTAAATGAACAGTGTGCCAGCGTCTGCGTTTCAGGAGTCGGTTGAGCATTATGCTTATCGCCTTTGTCAAGCTGAGGCTGAGCAGTTTGAAGATAAAGCCAGATGAGATGTGTTGAGGAGAGATGTGGTCATATATCAGACAGAGGATGTTGGAGCTGGAGCAGCCATGCTGGGAAAAAAAAAACAAAAACCTCAGAGACGTTTACTGGATGTGTTGGAGGTTTACATGGGGATGGCTGCTGTGAGAGTCCAGGAGGAAGTGATCCGGGTGACATTCAGTGGTAGATTTACCTCAAGAGTCCTATCTACAGTCACAACAGAAGATGACTGATTGTGTTGGACAATATGTGAATGATCAGCTGTTTCTGCATGTTAGAAAAGGGTTTTGTTGGAGCTGGAAGCAACAGGGTGGCTGAAGATTAGAAGTCACTGCAGGCAACAGTGAGAAGATGATGAAGCAATGTTGACAGAGACATAATTAAAGACTCAGCAACGAGACTATTTATACGTGGCACCAGCGATGCTTCATGTGACAAAACCCTGAGACCAGCTAATGAGTCAGAGGGGTTTCACTGAGAAAGCAGCTGCATGGACGTGGATAAATGTCAGCTGTTTAACTAGTGTGCATATCACTGAACACTTGTTACTGTGCCGAACCATAGAGGAAATTCAAGTTTATCACTCATCCTGTCAGCTGCATGGACACAAAACAATTATCAGCTGAGCGGTGATGTACAGTAATCACATGTTGCCAAACAGCGTTGCACCACTATTGTTTTCCTGCAGTCAAACAAGTCCCAACCCTCATTCACTTCCCTTCGTCGCCCATTAGACATTTTTGTGTTTCAGATCACATTTTCCTGTCAACAAATTCAGCTGTCCAGTTTGTGCTCCTCTTTTCTTTCGGTTCACCCGGGCAGTAGGCCCCCCAGGCTATTTATGCTGCTCCCGACCCCCAAACACACATACCACCTAAACACATGTGCACACAAAGCCCTGCTCAGCTATACTTGAACACTGACCCACTGAAACGTGAGACTTTATGTGACATCTATAAACTGTTGCTGTCAGACACATGAATTGAAGTAGTTATGAAGATGCCCGGCTAAGTCTGAAGCGCACTGTGAATTATTGCTCTTATTTTTATACACCGGTATAGTATGTGTGTGTGTGTGTGTGTGTGTGTGTGTGTGTGTGTGTGTGCGCTCTGTCTTCAATGGGCTTCCTCCTTTCTGTAAAGTGGCACACCTTACATTCAGGCGGACTCTGACCACGTGGTTCTGTGACTTCCCGTTTCACTTCCTGTCCCTTCAGAGGACTAACAGAGTACAATAGACTCACATAAACAAACCTGTCGTACGAACGGCGTGCGGCTCGGTGACGGACAAACAGCTGCCTGAAAAGACATGGCGTTACAGCCGCGTTGACGCAATCAAATAAAGAAACCAAACGGAGGAACGTTTTCCCACAAACGTGTTCTTTAACACACATTTGTGTCAGTTTTTGACTCGGAGGCATACAGGTTTTGTGATGACAGTCATGAGACTTTGTGTTTGAGCTTAGTATTTATTTATTAATTTTTGGGTATAAAGTTCACTTTGTTAAAATGAGATTATTTTAATATTCCCAAAAAGAGGATCAGCCTCGGGAAACTTAAATTGTGCTCAAAGTTTACTGAAAAAATGACTTATGATTTTAATATTGTGACAGTTTTCCCTCTCTGAGTAGATAGAAAGTTCTGTCATCTCACAAAGTAATATTGCTTTATAAAAGACACATGGGCATCTCATAGGTTACTTAACATGCTTTAAGATGTCTAAAAATATATGTGAAACAATGATAGAATTGCTTTTTCTGTTTAGAGAATCAAAACATAATTACAATGTAAAAGCTCTCCTTTAAAATCTTACTGGACATGTTGAAAAATTTGAATGATGTTGTGAATTATTCTTCTGTTTGAGAAAGTTCATCTTTTACCAAATATCTGTTCACCTCACAGAGATTCTGGATTTGTTTATGAGTTCTTCACACTTCACTTGCAACAAAGTAACGTGCAAAACACCAGTCATTTTAAAAACATGCTGAATTTCCCCCCTTCTAAATTGATGGCGTTGCCGGGGATATCCCCAGACACATGAAATGCCTAGTTAGTCACAGTGAAGAAGTTCAAAGATTCGGGTTTTCTCATGTTCCTTTTCAACTTCTTCCCCTTTCAGCATAATAACCTCAATCACGGTTTCATTCTGTTATGGTGTGTTTGTGGTTTCTGCAGGCAACCAGACAAGCTGAGGGTGGTGTGGACCAGGAGGAACAGACGCATGTGTTCCAAGGTGAAACCATGAAAACGCACGCGAGCGCTCAGAGACACACACACACACACACACACATATACACAGTCCTGTCTTCATTAATGTGTGTTTTGTTGCGCAGCTCCACAGTTGGCAGCCTGGGATCAAGAACCCGTACGTGGGCATGGTGGTGTGGCCCGTCCCGGAAAACATTGACATCTCTGTCACTCTCTTCAAGGTAGCAGTCCGTCTGTCAATCATCCATCTGTCTGCTCATGTTTTCAGCTTTACGGCTCAATAGATAAACAATAGATTTTTCTTAAGTGTGTGTATTTCTTTTGAATTTTACAGGATGCCAATGCAGAGGAGTTTGAGGATAAAGAGTGGACCTTTGTCATTGAGGGTGTGAGTATCACTGTTCACAACATGGTGGATGAAGCCAGACCGGCTCCCCCAGCTTCAGCCTGATAATCACATTAAAGAAAAAAAAAAAAAAAAAAAAAGTGTTGTGAACATGGACGGTTTCTCTCCGTTTACAGGAGAACAAGGGTCACCGGAAAGTGCTGGCATCGGCTGACATCAACTTGAAACGCTTCGCCAGTCCCACGCCCACCCAGACCGACCTGACCCTGCAGCTCAAGCCGCTGTCCGTCAAAGTGGTCCAGGCCTCGCTCAAGCTGTCGCTGTCCTGTGTCTTTGTCCGCGAGGGAAAAGCCACGTGAGACATTTTTACAGTTCATACTGGCAGTGGAGGAAGAGGAGGAGATGCCGTGTAAATAAAAATGCTTTGCTTTCGACTGCCTGAGATGTTCCATAACTCAACCAACAATTAACAACATCAAGTTAAACCGCTTGCCTCCTCAGACTATCACAAATCTGCATTCTGGTCAACAGGGCATTTGCAAGATCTGTCTTTTATGCATTTTAGTACAAGAAGTTAGTTATGAAATCACTAAGTTTGACAGTGAGACTATATGACAGTGCATATAAATGGAATCAGAACTGTGCAGAGGGGAAAACAATCAAACGCAGAAAACTGCAGTGCTACAGTAGATGTTTCCATCTTACTGTACGCGTTCATCAGAGAAGTGGTTATATCTCAGGAGAAGGAGTCTCTCAGATCGTTTTTCGGACAACCTGTTTGTCCTCGGAGTCAGCACAAGACTAAAGCGCCCCTCCAGTGGAGCATTAGAGAGTGTAGCCGTGTCGACGCGACACCAGAGTCACAAAAGGTCACGTGCACGAGGTAAGACGAGCACGCTGCGTCAGCACGCACGGAAGGGGACGTTTGATTAATTTTATCAGTTATTTTACTAATAATTTCTGTCTTCCTGCTCTGCAGACAAGAACATAAAATAATGAAAGTAACAAGAGTAAATAGTTGGAGCAAAAACTTGGGACTCAGCTTACCTTTATTTTTATCTTATTTTGACATTGTATTGTATGTTACCGTTTCTTTTTTCTATTTTTGATCGCTATCATCTGTTTTGAATCGTCAGATGCTGTAAAATCAGTATTATGTAATAACCGGGCTTCACCTGTTCCTTGTTTCTCAGGGATGAAGACATGCAGAGTCTTGCCAGTCTGATGAGCGTTAAACCAGCAGATATCGGCAACTTGGACGACTTCAACGAGAGCGACGAAGAGGAGGAGAAGAAGTCTGTGACTGCTTCAGGTAGTCAAACCGCTGTTCATCTTTTACTTCCCTTCATGTCAACGCTGATGTTATTCTCTACTTTCCATTCCCTCTCATATTCTTTTCTTTTTCCTCCACTGCTTTTCCTCCTTTATGGCTGCCGCTGCAGTTGTTCCACACACTCTCACTCGGCCTAATCGCCCCGCTCCCCCTCCGCCTGACAAGCGAAACTCTACTGGAGCCTCGCTTCCAGCCACAGGTAGCTCCCTCGCTCCCTCGCCCCCCCCCCCTCTCCTGCTCTTTATTTCTCTCCTGAGGTGTGGAAAACCTCTTTTCGGGCTGCGTTTCTCTCTCCGCTGGGGTGTAATTGGGTGGCTCAGTTTATGCTGCAGTATTTCACACACTTGTGCCATTTCTTTCCCTGACTGGACACTTGTTTGCAGACACATACTTCTCATGTAGACCTTAAATGCGATTGAGAATCATGTGACGATAAACTAAAGCCACCAGTGTGTCAACGTTTGTTAAGAGGCATGAAAAGCCCCAGCTGCAAATGCCACAAAGAGGTCTTTATGTCCAGCGAGACACGTCTCAAAAGCATTTATAAGGATGAAACCAAAAGCAACAGCAGCTCAAATGACCGTGACTGTGACACCAGACTGCTTGTCCCAGACTTTTTTTTGGACGAAAGAATTCAATTCGATGTTCGCGACCTCCGCTGTCTCCAGCTGGTGCGATTATAGTACTGTACTGAAACATTTTAAATGTCAAAATAAATCAGAAAGTTTGCGATTAAAACAATGTCCACACTGTGTGGCTCATTCTGTTGATGGCAAAGCAGCAAATGCTATGAAATTAGTACACAAACAAGGCAAAGTAATCAGTGTTGATGATGGATAACCACAGCTAAACAACAAAAACATACTTTAGAGCTTGCAGTTCATTTAAGTACGGCGTGCTTTATTGAGAATGTGGTGACGATCGAGCTCCTGCATTGCAAATTGAGGTGATATTCAGTTTCATCTGTCTTCATATTGAGTAAAATGATCTGCAGAGTGTGACACGTGAGTTTTAAATTCAGCTTCAACTCCATCACAGTCATGTGATCACCAAGTCATGTGATCACCAAGTCATGTGATCACCAAGGATGGTCATGGCAGCAGCTGGCATGACATCCTTAAAGTCATGTAGACACAGCAGGAAAATGTAAGGAAACTTGTGTTTGGTGGATTATTTCTTTGTTGTGGGGAAAGAAGTAGGATTAGGTGCAAAACACACACACACACAAAAAAAACTTTTCCCACAGGGTTTGGATCCTCAGCGAATCTCTAGGTACTGATAAATATTCGACACAAGACATTTACAAACTGAACGTTTCTCCGAGCCACACTTGTATTCATTGAGCCCATTAGCTCATTTATTAATATGTATTTGGAATAATGATCGAACTGATTGATGGGATCTTAATCTGACTAGAATCTGCAGAATGTCGGAACGCTTTCAATACATATATATAATTATATTCAGGCATATTCAGTTTTTAGACTCTGCTATTTTTCTTAGGAAAATGCATTTATTTTGTTAGAAGAGAAGATTTTTCCTCTTTAATGAGTAAAATCCACATAATCAGTTCTGTTGTTCATCCCACAAATGTTTGCTTCTCCTAAATGTGGCATATTTTATAAGGTCAAACTTTTTTTTTCAGATGTACTGTATTGCCAAAAGTGACGCTGCACAAAGATTTAATCTTCCACCTTTGAGTTTCCTTGCTTTTTGTGATATGTTGATGTTCAGTTCATTTCATTTTCCATCTGAAAATCACATCATGACATTTTCTTTCTGTCCTTTTCATTTCTGCAAACTCCTGTTTTACTGAATCCTCCATCCATCCCTCCATCCATCCCTCCATCCATCCCACCCTGCACTGTTCCATCTATTAATCCAGCCGGTGGACGTGACGGGGGTTCCCCCCGTCCCGCTCTCCTCTCTCGCCCTCCTCTACCGATTGCGCCCCGCCCCTCACCCCGCCGCTCCCGGCATCTCTTCTCTACCGCCCCCGTACAGCCGGAGCCCCAGCCGTCCCCCGGCCCCTCTCCTCAGCCCTCCCCCAGGTCAAAGCATAAGAAACTAGCCCCCCCTCCTGCCGCTGACTCCCCGCCTGATGCTCCAGGCTGTCAGGTGAAATCTGGTCCCCCCTCAGATCAGAGTGTCTCCTCTGTTGCTCCGCTCCCTGATTTATCCCCGATTCCTCCTAAAAGCTCGGAGTCAGCGTCAACCATAGCTTCTTCTTCAGTGGTGTCTTCACCGCCCTCCGCTATCTCCTCTAAGCCTCCCATCACAGCTGCAGCTAGCATCACCTCCCCCACTCCCAAACTCCCCGTTTCCTCCTCCGATACCACTTTGACGTCACCCTCCATCTCCGCTGCCCCCCAGTTTCTTCCCCCCAAATCCTCCTCCTCTCCCCTAAAACCTGCCCCGTCCTCTGAGCCTCCATCTGCCCCCGCCCCCCTGACCTCGGCCATCTCCCAGCCGCCGTCTCTGCCCAGAATCTTCCAGTCAGGCTCCACTAAAGGTATCTCCGAGGCCGACAGGCTGGTTGGCGTGCTGCATGCTTTCCACTAACCGATTCCTCACGTTCGATGCTCCGGCCTGACCTCGTTTGTCACGCATTTTGGTTTCATGCCGGTGACATTTGGAAAGCTCTTTGACAGAATGTACTTTGCTTCTGACTTCCAGTAAATTGTGAGTTATCTGTGTGTAATCACATTATGACAGGATCAGTACATCGGGACAAATGTCTGGGTGCTCGGTCCTGGAGTGCTGTTTGGAACGATAAAAACAAAGAACAAATCAACATTTTTTTAAGTATTAATACTTTTCTTTACTCAATTCAATATAATGTCACAGGACTGGTGGTGAATCTACCGTGCACAAATTAAAGTAATGGC
Organism: Salarias fasciatus; assembly: GCF_902148845.1. NCBI lineage: Eukaryota > Metazoa > Chordata > Actinopteri > Blenniiformes > Blenniidae > Salarias > Salarias fasciatus. The sequence goes on from NC_043754.1 coordinate 12,376,996, forward strand.
TACATTTGTTAATGAACTAACAGACTACCAGACTGATTGATTTATCGTTTCATAGAGTAAGTGAAGACTGCAGTCTTTGTGCTCAACAGATATAATAATTTGCTTGGCAGTGTTTCATATTTAATGGACAGAGGATTTGGCTGTGTTGGTAGAGCAGGTAGTATTAAATATAAAATCGAACGCTTGTATTTTATTCAACATTACTTACAAGATTTGAAATATTTAATAACCTTTTGGTATCCAAAAATGTCTAACAGACTTTTATATTAACTCTTCCCTTGATAAGAAACTTAAAATGTGTCTTTGGGATTAATGAAGACAACTAACTAGCTCCTTCATATATTGTAATTTTAATCAAACTATTATATTTTCACAGTCTCAGAAAAAAAGTTTTAATGTTGCTGCTTGAGCAGGATTCATTGAATCAATGGTTACAATGCACAACCAGTCTGCTGTACACTAGTTTTGTGAAAAACTCCGGTGGTTTGACCCTTTGCTTTAGCAAATGTTTTTCAAGTCAGTGCAGAAAAACCAGCCTTTCACTCTTCCCTGACTCTGTCCTGCTTTCTCTTTTTCCTCTGTGTTCCTTCGCTCCTTCCAGCTCCTTCTTCATACCAGCGGCGCCTCCCAGAGGCCCGGCCAGCAGATGACCCTGCCTCGCTCTCTGGTTAGTCTCTGCTCCCACTTTGTCTTTGTGACGCCTATTCACCTCGTTTTGCTTTAAATTTTCACGGTCACCCTCTCCGTGTCACCCCTCCCCTCCTCTGTCAGGCCGTTCTCATGTTTTCAAACCTCAGATTGTCAAGTCCATCCCTCGTCCCACGTCTCCCTCTCCTTTCTCTGCTGCCGCTCCTCTTGTGTCAACGCCTCCTCCTCCCAAATCTCACACTCCACAGTCAGGTAACCAGTGTTCAGAGGGGACGCTTTTGTTTCAGCCCCTCCACAGTCCCCACACCTGCCCGTTGCTCTTGTTCCTGTTTCTCAGTTTTGTATTTGTCTTTTTCTGAACTATCCTCCTCATCTTCCTTCCCATTTTTCTCAGGCGCTCAAGCAGCGTGGTTGCCATCTGGCTCAGCTCCAGCAGGGGGCGACATCTCCCCAGTCCCTCTCTTAAGCAGTCCTGATCTGGATGCTCTGTGTGATCCAGAGGCTCCTGCCTCCATCCCCTGCTCCTCCCACCCCCACTCCTCCTTCCTCTCCTCCACTGTCACTGTCTCTCCTCCCTCTGGTCCTCCTGTTCACATCAGCTCCTCTCTCTCAGGTACACCAGCAGCAGAGGGAGCAAAACACACGCTTCTGATTTCTGCCCTTTCACCACCTGTTTTGATAAAAGGTTTTTTAGTGGAGGGTGTAACAAATATCGATTTTTAATGAAAGACTTTCAAAATAAAAGCTTGTGGAATGACTTTTAGAGTCAATGCGTAAGAGTTAGCAGACCTGACAAAAAAGTTTCTTCTTTTTTTTTGTTGATGTTTTGCCGGGTTTTTTTCGACATTTTAAACTGAACTGTTTAATTAAAATGCAAAGGTCAACTTTCTTTGTTCTTTGTAAAGATGAGTCACTTGTAATCAACTGTTTGACAGTAATGTCATTTGCTTTAGGTTCTACGTACCCCATCATTGAAGAAACAACTGAAACAGCCAAAGAGACAACCCAAAGCGCTCCGAGTCAAGGACTTCAAAACGACCAGACAGCCGCAAACAGCAGAAAATCCAACCAGTCAGTCGGAGCAGGACTCAATTCACATGCAGGCGCCACAGAAAACAAAGCGGGACCAAAAAGAATCAGGTGAGGAAACGAGATAAAGTCCCAGTGTGAGTGGACTGCATGTTCTTGGCTCTGAAGCGATGCGTTTTGCATCAGCTGCTGTGTCAGCATCGAGTCTGGGAAAAGACCTCAGAGTTAGAGAGTTGTCTCGAGGCTTTGTGTCAGCTGGCACAGAGAAAAAAACAGCAAATGTCAGGTTTAAACCAGAGCATTGACCTGAAAATGGAACTTCAAAAACAAAAGACAAAAAGGCCTCAGTCTTAGATCTGATCTTTCCCGTCTTTGGGGGCTTGTAAGGCTCACTGCTGCAAAGCAGATTCAAAGCAGTATTTGAAAAGCTTTGGAAGTAACTTTCAGCTCTCTTGCAGATGGAGATGGGTGCTAAAAAGCTCAAACACATTTGTGATGATACATGAAATGTAAAACGTGTGACAGCAACTTTTCTGCAATTACTTTTTAATTCACTCAATTCATTAATATGTTCTACATTTAGACAGACAGACATTTAGAGTACCACACAGATCCACTGATTTCTTCATCCTTCAAGGACTATTCACACGTCTTTGCTATGAACAAATGCAACAATTTGCTTGACAAAGATTGCATATTTAGTGGATTGGGGGGGCGGTGGTGGTGTTTCCTGAAATTTTAGAGCTGGTAGTCTGGGTTGTGGGTTGTTTGATCCTCATCTTGCCCTGATGTTCCTTTGAGGAAAAATGCCAACTTGCTCCCAGTGGTGTGTGTTCACCTTGCATGGCAGCTGGATCCAACGGATGTTGGAACCGTGAGGGCTGAACATGGAAGATCGTGTAAAGTGTGCTGAGATTGCAGAAATGGTGAAAATGTGCCACATAATCACATAATCCTGTCTAGCTCTAAATTACACTGCTGCTATTTTTACATCAATATATTAGAGCGTGGAATGTTTGACTCACCTTAATGCCCCGACTCGCCCATATATGTAGTTGATTAATAGTTTGAATCAAATTACGTGGCTTGAGAAACTGCATTTTCCAGGCCCTCACGGTCGCATTATGTTTGATGCTTCTGCTTCCCTCGATGCTAACGTGTCCTAACAGCTGCAGAGTGCTTTTCGTCGCACTGACCTCCCCGTGGACCGCGGCTACATAACCGTCAGAGGTGCATTCTGCTTTATCGCTGGCTGCACGCCGCGGTGGTGAAATCTCACCTGCTGCTCCCTCGAGCCTGACCTCCAACGTTTCTGTCTCCAGTCCCTCCCAGTCCCGCTCTGAGCTGATCATAGCCCCGCCCCCTCCCTGGCCCTTCTCCTGCTGCGAGCTCCCCGCCACTGAGCAGCCCTCCACCAGCGTCGTGGCAGCGTTTATCACTCCCAAACAGCCGAGCGGTCAGGGGCAAGTCGAGTCCAATAAACCATTGCTTAGCCCCTTTAACAGTGAAAAGGCGCCCCTGGCAAAGCCTGAGCCCGGGTTTGAATCCCTCGCCAATGAGTCACAGAACCAGAGACAACAATCAGGGGGCTTGTTTCTGGAGGAGGATGACTCTAAGTGCGATACTATCAAAAGGTGCCCCCCCGGGTGAGTATTTACCTGAATAGACACAAACAAGATCCAGAAAATATCAGCAATAACCTGCAGAGTGTGAAGTTATGATGCTGATGCTAATAATGCTCGTAATGAATCCCTGGATTTAAGGATCTGATTGTTTATCTGTTGTGCAGTCTTGAACAGAAAGCCAGTGAAAAGACGTTTGGGGAAAAGCCACAACAGGTAGAGGGAGCGGGAAAAGTGACGGAGCACCGGAAAGAGAGGGAAGCTCAAATTCAACAGAACCAAGAGGAGGGAAGAAGGAGGAAGGAGGAAGAAGAAAAGGCCCTGCTCCTGAAGCAGGAGGAGAAAAGAAAACACGAAGAAGAGAAGAAGAGGCTGTTGGAGGAGGAGAAGAAGAAACTGTTACAAGAGGAGCAGGAGGCCAAGAGGGAGATGGAAAAGAGGAAACGTGAGGAGGAGAGGCTTTCGAGAGAAAAGAAGGAGAAACAGGAGAAAATGAAGATGGAGGAAGATAAGAGGAAGCGGGATGAAGAGGAAAAGAAAAGGAAAGAAGAGCAGCGGAGACTCCTTCAGTTGGAGGAGGAAAAGGAGAAATTGAGGAGGGAGGAGGAGAGACGACTCGAGAGAGAAAGATTCATGAAGAAGGTCAAGGAAGAGGAGGAGAAAAGGACCGAAGAGAGGAGGGTGATGGAGGAGCAGAGAAAGAAGAGGGAGGAGGAGAAAAAGCGGGTCCTGGAGGAGGAGGAGAGGAAGAGGAGGATGGAGGAGAGATGCCTGAAAGAGGCTAAAGAGAAGGAGAGGGAGGAGGAAGAGAAAAGAAAGAGGGAAGAGGAGGAGAAAAAACGCCTCCAGGAAGAGGAAAGATTGAAAAAGGAGGCCGAGATGAGGAAAAAGAGGGAGGAGGAGGAGGAAAAGAGAAAAGAGGAAGAAAGACGGAGGATCATAGATGAGGAGAAGAAGAAAAAGGAGCAGGAGGAAAAAAGAGCCGAAGAGAGGAGAAAAAGAGAAGTGGAAGAGAAGGAAAGACTGCTCAAGGAGGAGAAAGAGAAGGAGAGACTTTTGAAGGAGGAAAAAGAAAAAATGGAGAAGAATAAAAAAGAAGAGGAAGAAAAGCAGAAAAAGGAGGAGGATGAGAGGATAAAGGAGAGACTCCTGAGGAAAGAAAAGGAAAGAATTGAAAGGATTAAGAAAGATGAGTTAGAAAAGCAGAAAAAAGAGGAGGAGAAAAGGCAGGAAAGACTCCTAAAAGAAGAGAAAGAAAAGATGGAGAGAATGAAGAAAGAAAATGAAGAAAAACAGAAAAAGGATGAAGAGAAGAAACGTGAGGAGGAAGAGAAGAGAGAGAGACTCCTGAAGGAGCAGAAGGAAAAGGAGGAGAAAGAGAAAGCCGAAAGGAAACTGAAAGAGGAAGCAGTGAGGAAAAAAGAAGAAGAACAAAGAAAGAAACTCCTGCAAGAGAAGGAGGAGATGGAGAGAAAGAAGAAGGAGGAGGAAGAGAAAAGGAGAGCGAGGGAGGAGGAGAGGAGGAGGGAGGAGGAACGAGCAGCTCAGGCCAACAGGTCAGACGAGGACAAGCAGAAGATGAGAGGCGCTCTGGCTTCTCAGCCTGAAGCTGCTCTCAGCCTGAAACTCTCGCCTCCTCCCAGCTCCTCGCTGGCTCACCCTCCTGCTCCACACCGCCCCCCTCTGCTCACACCCGGCACTGCAGCGCAGACTGTCACCCAGTCCCACCCTGCTCCTTCGTCCCACAAATCAAACTCCGTAAACCTCCACGAGCGGTGAGTCTGCTGCGCTGCAGTGAGGCGTTGATCGTCTCTCACTGGGTGTTCGACCCTGTCTGTGTGTGTTTGTTTGCGCTTTCACCAGAAATGTCTCGTTTCTTCATCGCCAAAATAAAATCAATCGGCCTTAAAATTCTCTCAGAAATCACTTTGAATGCATTTCCTGTTTGTGTCAATGCCGTTCAGTGCTTTTGAACTCAGGTGGAAGTTGGTCTAAATCAGGGGTGTCAAACATGTTTTAAACAGGAGCCAGGACCAGCCTAAGTGTAAGCAAAGTATAGTTCTACCTTCATTTCATGATTAAATTGTTAATGTTTATTCGGGAAAAGTCACGGTAGCACAAAATATTTACTTAATTGGTATCCCTTTGCTGTTTTGCTGGTCCAGTCCACTCAAGATCCAAGTGGGCTGTGTGTGATGCCTGAATAAAACGAGTTTGACACTGCTGGTCTTTAACATTCAATACTTCTACTTGGTCCAATTTCCTTTGATTTTCTGGTGATTAAATGTTGATCTTGGCTTGCCGTAGGCTTCAGTGTTCATTTCCGTGATTGGAGTGATCACAGAAATGACCCCTAACATATTGACACCGAGTCTTGTAACGAAATGATTGTTTTTCAACAGATCATTTGTTGTTCTTGCTGCCTGTGTGCTGTTTATTTGCATATGATGAACCGAGAAAAGTCAAAAATGAAAACCTCATTGTTTTTTGGTAATTTTAGCTAATTTTTGAAGACTTGAGGCTGGATTCTCTTTTCTTTATCTATTGTCCGATAGTAATATTAACAACCTATTAGCTTGTTTTTCTGTAAGAGATGAATTTTCACCCTTTTTGTTTCATTATGACTTTTCTCTTTTTCTTATTTCTTTCTCCTCATTCTTCTTATTTCCCTCTCTTTCCACTCCTCATTCTAGTCAGGGGCAACCGTCTCTCATAAAGGAAAGTTCCCTGTCAAACAGTGTTGTCCCTGACAAGAAATTATCTGTCCCGCAAACCGCCGTACCACCGCATTCAGGCCTCACTATTCCGCCGTCTGCTCAGGATAAAGTAATCACATTAGACGTCCTGAAGCTGGTGCCTCCGCCACAGAGGCTGTCAGATGCTGAGAATCCTCTGTGGAAAGCCCTAGAAGCACTAAGTGGGAAGGACACACCCGAAAAAATCTCTGCCAAGGAGGTTATAGCACCTTTGTGCAGAGGGTAAGGATGGATGAGGGGACCGCTGTCTGCCTGCTTCTCTGCGTTTCACCCTCCCGTCTGCGTTCATGTCTGTCTGCCTCTCTGGAAGTTTCTTTTTCTTAAGATGAACGGAGGAGAAAGTTCATATTGATTATGCATCTTTTCATGTGTTTCTTACAGAGAAGATGCTGCAGAAGAGGACACCCCTGTGAAGCCAGCGAAAGACTTGAAAGATTCAGAGGGAAAGCCAAACGTCCCACCGACTGCTCAGCCCGGCGCACCGCCAGTCAAAGAGGAGCCCAAAGAGCCAACGGGACCCGTTGTGGAACCAGCAACCTCACGCGAGGCTTCCCTCAAACCCGGCGGCGCATTCCCCACTTTGGCACTCGAGCCTCTGTCGCCCTCAAAACCAGAACCAGGACTGCGGCAGGAACCAGAACCCCAGCCGTCAGGGAAAGCACCGCAGGAGGGAGCAGATGAGGAGAGACCGGCCGATGCCGTGGCTGGCGGTCAGGAGACTCGCATCAACAACAAGGAACCGGCGTGCGAGGCAGAGCGGCAGCTGTGGGCCGCTGTGGAGGAGACCACCGCAGAGACCGGAGCGGAAAGACGGACGGAAAGTAGTGCGAGCGCCGAAGAGAAGGGGGAGAAGCAGAAAGACGAGACGGAGGATGAGAAGGAGGGTGTGATAGGGGGGTGAGTCCCTGACGGTTCCTTGTTGTCTTTGCTGCATGGCGAGACACCGCATTTAAATCCAATCCCGAACACGTACTGACGGTAATCTGTGGAGCTGCAGTCTAACCCGCGCCGACTCAATCACCGCAATTAACCCCATCCGACGCTGCTGTCTTCATCTCAACCTCTGCCCACGCTGTTTCATTATCCACGCTGTTGGCTGTGTTTATGGAGGGGGACGTGACGAGGGCGTCCATATGACAGTGTGTCTGTGTGTCTGTGTGTTTGCGTGTGCCAGAGTGCAGACGTGTGCAGGTGTGTGTGTTGCAGAGCAGCAGGAGGAGGCGCCTGCTGGCTTCATGTCAGCCGTAGTTGGGGTGTTGTATAGAGGGTGAGTCTCTCTGCCCGCCTGTGTGGTTGAAGCATCGTTTAAAGTTTCTTCAGCGGCTTGAGCGTCAGCTCAGCAGACCCAAGCTGCAGTGAAATCACAGGAATCATTGAATGATCTTCTATCAAATGTCTCTAAATGCTCCACAAAACTGGTGCAAGAGTTATGAGCTGTCATAAAAATATGATGTTCTCAGTAAGTGACTTCAGCGTGAGCCCGGTCTCACAGTTTCTCTGTCCCTCATGTCTGCCCCATAGCTATGAGACAGTGACCTCCATCCTGCACACAGGCGGATCAGCCGAGGCAGATCATCCACACGGCTCCGCAGAAAGTTTAGACGGGGTAGAGGCAGAGATCCTTTGTTTCCCCGCATCAGAAGAGGAACCGCTGATTCCCCTGGGTGTTGGTATTTCACCGCCCACAGCCTTCTCCGACCCCACGCCGAGTCAGATCACCACGGACGAACAGGTTAAAATCCCCAGCACGTCTTCAAACGAGGCGCAAGGACTGAGTCTGGTGGCAAGTCTGAGACGAGCCGCCAGCGAACAGGAGAGAGAGAGAGAAGAAGAGAGGGTTAGAAGAGAGAAAGAAAGACTGGAACAAGAGAGGAGGGAGAGAGAGGAGGCAGAGAAGAGGGATAAGGAAAGACTGGAGAGGGAAAAAGAGGAGGAGAGAAAGCAGCTGGAGGCGGCGAGACTAGAAATGGAAAAGATGGAGAGAGAAATGGCAGAGAGGAAAAAGAAAGAGCGAGAGAGATTGGAGAGAGAAAAGGAAGAGATGAAGAGGATGGAGAAAGAAATGCTTGAGAAAGAAAAAGAAGAGTCAAGAAAGATAGCGGAGAAGCTGAAAACGGAGGTTGAGAGGAAGGAGAGGGAAAGAGTAGATAAAGAGAGAGAAGAGCAGGAGAACAAACACCAGGAAGAAAAGGCTGAAAGGGTGAACGAGGAGGAAAAGAAAATAGAGAAGGGTAAAGAAGAGGGGAAAAGGATAACAGAGAAGATGAAGAAAAAACAAGAGGGAGAGAAGGAAGGAAGTATCCCACAGTGGAACAAGGAGACTCTTCCTGGTTTTACACCAAAACAGTGCAAACAGAAAGTCGAAGATAGCCAAACGAAGAGCTGGCCTCCTCTGAGGGAGGCAGACCTGGACGATATCGCTTATGATGAGAATCTACCAAGTAATGAATCAGAAACTAAAGCTGACCTCAGTCCCCATGCTGAAGCCCGTTCTGGATCAACCAGACTGTCTGACTTTGTCTCAACAAGTAAACATGGGAACTCTGTTAGTCCTAAGAAAGCCTCAAACAACCTAAAGCCGGGCAAGAAAGGAACTTCTCATCTTAAATCTGGCGCGATCCCGGCGTGGATGAGAGAAGAGGAGGATGAGGAAATAGAGTACGAGAAGGGGCATGAAGATCTAGGCTCCATTTGGCTGGCTGAGCTGTACATGGAAGGGGAAGCAGGGTGAGTAAAGAGTGAGGGAGTTATGAAAACTAACAGGGAATGAGGTGAGTAACCAGGAGACGGGTGGCTGTGCGACAGAGCTGCACTGGGTGCTGGCTGTGGATTAACGGACTGTGCCTGTTCGCTTCAGGGATCGAGATTTTAACTCATATCTGCAAAAAAAGAAAAAGAAAAAGCTTTTACTGAATCGTTTTACTATTGACTGACTGAGCATTTGGCCGTGTGCTGCTAGTCTTTCCTCGGTATTTAAATAAATTTGCCTTTGCCCTGCAGTGGTGCATGAGAGACATGCATGTTAACTCCAAAAGAAGTCACAATCATAATGCTTCTGGAGAATTCTTTAGGATTTTCTTTGCAGTTTTTAGACATCAATTTGAAAACGTTTGGTTTTAAGATAATGTATATTATTTTAAAATGTATTGCTATCATACTGTATGTGACACCCCATTCATTACATCCCTTGAGATGTTCTGATTAAGGTTTCTTTGCTACATGACCCCCATCCGCCATATTGTTTGTGTTAACTTTCTTATAATGTGTAGATTTATGCTTAACTCGAATATCAGTAACAAAATGAGCTTCAATACAGGTTAAAGTTATATAAATAAAGTTATGTAGTTACTTGAATTTCCTTGAAAACTGTTTTTTAAGGCATTTTCAACATTTTGCATGTGAACCATAGATAAATCACTAATGCAAAGTTCTCATATTCATTGGCTGGCTTCATATATATTGAACATCTACATATAGTAGGAAATAAACATTTTAGGAAACAGTGGTTCACTTTCTTCAAAGTTATCACAGTGGTCCTGCATGTTAAATATGCAGATATAGTAGCCTATATCATGTTGTCATGCACGTCCCTCATTGTTGAGATGTATTATGGTGAATTATCAGTGCATGTAGCAATACAGCATGTCAAGACTTATTAATGGATGGATGGATGGATTTTTTTTTATTTTTTTTTTTTTTTTAGGAGGTGTTTCTTGTGGCAAGTTTCTTTGGTTTGTAGTGAAATCTCACATCGCCAGACCTCTGTTCCAGATGTACTTGGGTTGTCATGGGATAAATGGTTTCCAGTCAACTGAGATGTCACAACACTGACACAGCTGACAAATTAGCTGAGCACTTGAAACCAACTGGAGCCAGAATCTTGCTCTACACTGATTTCAGCACATTTGAGCTTCATTTTCCTCGGCCCTGTGTGACCTTAGTAAAATGGATCTCTGGCTGACTGAGATGAATGGAGGGATGATGATAGAAGGATATGCAGCATGGAGTGTCAAAAAAACGATTTGTACATTTAGTCCTGAATCTTCCTTTTCCTGTGTTCAGCCCAGGCGCTCTGTCCCCTGCTGTAGCCCAGAAGCCCCCTTTACTCCCTTTCCGAGAGCAAATTCCCTGCGAGAGCCCGGCTGTTGTTCAAACCATCAAACCTGAACTTCCCGAATCCTCAACCAATCAGACAGACAGTCCGCATCTGAAACCTCCTCTGGCTTCCCAGCAGAAGGAAACATTTAGTCACACGACGCAGCCAAAGTCTGCACCTCAACTCGACGAGCCACAAGAACAGTCAAAGGAAGGACCAAGAGCTGACGCAGCCACCGAAACCGGCCACAGCCTGGAGGTAGCAGCCGGGTCTTCAGTGGTGCCCTGGCCTCTTCCTACAAACACAAACAGCAGCGGCATGGAGTCGGACTCCAAACACACCAAGACACAGACAGACACTAAAGTACACGAGGAGAACCAAACAGCCACACTTGTGGAAGCAGGTCTTGAAGCGCAGGCTGCAATTAAAGACACGGAAAGTCTCTCCAAAGACAAGAAGCTTGAAGAAGAAGAAAGGCTCCTGTTGGCTAAAATTCGACAGATGTCAGGCGACTCGTCCCCTGGCCCCGCTCCCCGCGGCATGAAGCGGCTGGTTCCAGTCCCGGGTGACATCGACAGTGATATCGCAGAGTGGAAAACTCAATCAGACCTCCCATCTGATCCTCCTGATCACGATCAGCCCTCGATTATTTCCTCCTTTGATGCCTTCCAGGAAATACCGCTCACTGAGACAGAAGAGACTTGGAGAGTGGAGGATGTGTAAGTCAGCGTAGGCTGCACTCTGTAATGACGTGCAAAGGGTTCCTGGTATTTGTTTGGGAGTGTGATATGCAGAGGTGCAGAACTCAAAACTTGTGTGCATATTAAAAGGACATTTCACTGCTCAGACTTTTAATAGATGTGCCAAGTTTTCAGTTTCTCTCAAAAGTGTGAATTTGGTCTATAAACCTGATGTGTCGTAAACCAAAGCAAAGGCTCTTGGCCTGTTCTGAATCAAATTTCTTTTATTTTAATGCTTTTTTGCAATGTTTACTCAATTTCCCATTAAAATCACCAGGATTTGACATTCTAGCCTGCTTTAGTAGTTCAAGCTTTAGTGAGACTGAGAGTTTTCTATCCACAAGAAAAAGATAAAACATGCACGGCAACAACAGGAAGCCCTTGTTTCTCTCCACAGCTGGAATGTTTCAGTATTTGTCCTGCTGGCTTGGAAAACCTAGTGTTGAAGGACTGTCTCATGTTTGAGATTTAACTTTGACTTTCCTTGGCTGACACCAGGCTTGTATTGAACTTACTCCCAACAGAGCAGCTCCGGTATTTGTCTGCATTTTTGTGTGTGTTTGTGTGTGTGTGTGTTCTGCCACATGAGCGGCTGCAGGGTGCTGTGTGGCCGTGCTGCCATGGAGCTCCCAGTGTTTCTGTTCTGGTGCAGGACTCAGCCAAACAGCATAGCCCTGTAGCTGAAGCGTTGTTGCTTCATGAGTCAGTGCTGTGTGTTTTCTCTCATGCCTGCTAACATCAATGCGTCCACTTTTTCACGTAACAAAGCCTGCATGCCACTTGCTTGAAACACAGCTTGGATATTCAAACCAGATCGCTTTATAGTCTTATTTTACCAACTGTTATTTATCCCTATTTGTTCTCGTCTCCTCTCAGACGAAAACGGCAGCAGAATAAGGTCAATGATGACAGAGAGAGGAAACCATCAACCGAGCCTGAGAGCAGCTCCATGTCTCCTTATCACTGTGAAATGAAGGCATCTCGACTCCCTACCCTAACAGAAGAAGAAACTCCAGCTTCGGTCCGGGAGGAGGCCGATGGGAAGGAAAACACGAGGGAGGTAAAGATTTACAAACTGACACGAACTCCCAACATGCTTTTTAAATAACACACCTCAGAAAAAAATGCAAGCATTCTTTCCTCTCTGACTCAGGATCTGGTGAACTCCAGCCAGTCGCTGCTCCAGTGGTGTCAGTCCATCACCAACGAGTACAAGGGAGTGAAGGTCACCAACTTCAGCACGTCCTGGAGAAACGGCCTCGCTTTCTGTGCCATCCTGCACCACTTCCATCCAGAAAAAATGTACTTTTATTGTATCTATTTTTAGTTATAATATGTGACAGTATTTTGCATGTTGAAATATTAACATCGATGATCTCAGCTCAGTTTAAGTTTTGATTATGATTCAAATTCTGTATTTTTCTTTCTCTTTGTTTCTCCAGAGATTTTGACAAGTTGGATTCTCATGACATCAAACTCAATAATAAAAAGGTGAAGACAAAGTTTATGCTTTGACTTTTCCAGGAGTGGTGAAAGAAAGAAATCAATTAAAAAAGAGTTTACATAGTGTAGAAGCATTGTTTTGTTTTGAGACATTTTTTTCTTGGGACATGACAATGGCTGTTTCTTCAGGCGTTTGATGGCTTTGAGGCTCTGGGAATCTCTCGTCTGTTGGAGCCCTCCGACATGGTCCTGCTGTCCGTCCCCGACCGGCTCATCGTCATGACCTACCTCAGCCAGATCCACTCGCACTTCACCAACCAGGAGCTGAGCGTGCTGCAGATCGAGCACAACAGCAGCCAGTCCAGTTACGGCCTGGCCCTCTCCGGCCCCGCCCCCAATAAGGTCGACGCTGCCGCCTTCTGCATGGCCAGACTGAACGACGGAGTGAGTCTCGAAGAGGGAGGGAGCAGCACTTTGGTCGTCCCACCCCCGAGAACCAAAAGACCAGTTAAAGGTACCGTCTCTTTTTCGTCTTCCCTATTAACATTACAAATCCTCTGAAAACCCCTCGACTTCCTCACATGAACGAGGGGGTCCTAACAAGAAAACAGTGAAAGAAAGACTAATTGTCATTATGTTAGATAATAGTTTGCTCTTTTCTCACCTAAGAGTTACAATAAATCACATTTTCTCTGGAATAAAACTCAGAGTTAGTCATTATAAAATCAACATCTACAGTGAAAATACTTCTCATGTTAATCTGTCTCTCATCTGCTTTCAGGTGATGAGTGTGTGACTCCAGTCCCGCCTCCACGGTCAGCTGCCAAGACGGTCAGATCTGGTACTACTCAGGTAGAAAATGTTCTGTTTTTTTCCTTATTTGCTCCAGCTGTGCAAGCAATGTTAACACAATAATCTATAAATCATGTTGCCCGCAAGGGAAACACTTCTGCGTTCACTTTTTAGCCTCAAGTTTACAAAACTTCTATGATTTTTTCCAGGATGAAGACATGATGACTTCCTCTGTGACAGAAAACCAAAAAGGCAGGCACACAAAAGCTTTTCAAGAGTTAGATATTTGTAACTCGTCTTGATTCGCCCTCCTTTTCACTCCGATGACTTCATTATTCCCACATTTGTTCACACTTTCAGAATCACAGACTGTAGCTGATGTTCAACCTAAACAGGACGAGGAAACAATGGTCAGTGACACAGTTTCTCACCTCTGCTTCTTTTCTCTGTCATTTCAATTCTTACAATGACTTTTAGCTGCTGGAGAAATGAAATCACATGTCGATCAGTATTCTTGGTTCCTTTTGAAGGATCGCCTCCTTTTATGCATTTCTCTAATCTGTGGACCTTCTTCCTCTGCTTGTCTTCTTGTCTCCCCTTCCCTCAACACTGCCCGACTCCTTCCTCTGATCTCCTTCCCCTCCGCTTTGCTGGATGCCTGTTGCTGTGTATGCTCATGCACGGTGGTTGACTGCGTTTGGATTGATGTTTCCGTACGACGGGGGCTGTGGTCAGTGTCTGCAGGACACCAGCCAGTACGTGCTGAGCGAGCTGGCGGCTCTGGAGACGGAGCAGAAGCACATCGACAGCAGGGCCGCCGTGGTGGAGCGACGGCTGAGGAGCCTCATGGAAACGGGTGAGTCGCGCACGTCGTGCAGGTTTGAGAATGCGGACTCGACCGTGCAGAATTCGGCCAAACAAAGTGGAACCTTCAATACCCGCTCATCCCCGTTCATGCAGGAAGTGACCGGGACGAAGAGGAAAGGCTGATACAGGAGTGGTTCACTCTGGTGAACAAGAAGAACGCTCTGATCCGCAGACAGGACCACCTGGAGCTCCTGTAAACTCTCCCACTCCTCAACACAAAACTCACTTTTACTTCACACCTTGGTGGGCGTGACCTGATTATTCACTGTTTCCACAGACAAGAGGAGCAAGATCTGGAGAGAAGATTTGACCTTCTGACCAGAGAACTACGAGTCATGATGGCCATCGAAGGTAAGGGAGAAAGAAAAGTTATCATTTTATGGCGCAAAGTTGAAAATACTGAAATAATATTGTATGTGGTAAAAGTGACGCTAAAGAAGAAGCAGTGAATCATAGAAAAGTCACTGCCAGAGTAAAACATGAGCCTGTCTGCAGAGTCACTGTATGGCTCAGCTCTCAGCCTGAGTTTGTCATGTGGCCCTTTGAAAAAAAAAATACAAGCTTCCCAATAATGAACACATATAGATCGAAAACTTTAAAACTGCATCTAAATAAATCCAGTGATTCAGGCTAAATTGAAGCCGTGTTGTGTCCTGCAGACTGGCAGAAGTCGTCCACTCAGCAGCAGAGGGAGCAGCTGCTGCTCCAGGAGCTGGTGTCTCTGGTCAACCAGAGGGACGAGATCATCAGAGACATCGACGCCAAGGAGAGAGGGTGTGTGCGTGTGTGTGTGTGTGTGTGTGTGTTTCAGCACAAACATTTAAGCATTCATCACATAGCTATCATGAATTTATCATTATTATAACAAATGTGTAAGTTCCACAACAGTCTTTTTCCCAGTAAAGAGTTGATGCGTTGTACGTAAATAAAAGAGAAAGCTCGGCAATAACAGACAATTTTCTCTATATTTGATGCTACTTGACTCACTGGCTGTGAATTAATAGTATATTGCTACGAATGTGGGTTGTGATGGCTTTCAGAAGTTTGTAATAATGTGTATACGTGTGTGTGTGTGTTTCAGTGCGCTGGAGGAGGACGAGCGTCTGGAGCGAGGTTTAGAGATGAGGAGGAGGAAATACAGCAATAAAGATAAATGTGTGCTGCAGTGAGAAGATTTAAAAAATACTTTCAGGACTCCCATTTTTTAAGAGCTTTTGTTTTTCTAGAGAGAATAACTGCAAAGAGTGTTTTTATTATTTTCAGTCTGTCTTAATGTATTATTAAAATTTAAATTCTGTTGCCTTATTATTATTTATTTAAATGTGTCAGGTTATTGTATATCTATTGCACATTTGGTATTTTGAGTGTCTGTGTGTTAAGTGAGTTTATTCAGTATTCAAACACTGGCGTTTATCATGTTTTTTGTGGTGAGAGGTAGATGAAGCTCCAGACAGTCGAGACTTTAGTCTCTCCCAGTTAAAGCCAAAGCGTGCCTTCTAACTTTTATAGAGCTTTATGATTGAAATTTTTTCCGAGCGTTTTTGCTGAGGTTTATTTTGCACCCTGAAAAATGTTTATTGACAAACCAGGACATATCAGATATAGGAATATAGTCACATGAGCTGGACTCAAACCCTCTGTGCTGTTAAAGCAGGTTTTGTGTTTTTTAAAGAAAGAAAAAAACCCAGCTGCACAATTCACCCTAAAGCATCCTCAAAGTTACTCAAGTATTGATTTAAAGTTAAACCCTGATGACTTGAATGTGGATGTGACAGTCATGTCTTTTTGGGTCACAGAGACTTAAAGGTTTTCTCGTTTCTGTTTTTTCTTTTTTCTTTTTTTTTCTTTTTTTTTTTTGGACAACTGTGTGCGTGCTGTCACGGTACTCCGCTTCACACCCCCGCTGTGTACCTGTCACACACTGGCTGCCTGTATTTATGAGGTGATGTTGACAAATGTGATGAGAAAGAATAAATATTGGTTGCTTAATATTTGTCATGGCTGAATTCTGCATGTTTTTCTTAAGGGAAGTAAAATGCACATTCAGACAGAATAACATTTGTTTTCAAATGACGACTTTAACCTTGGTGGCCCAGTGGGCTGGCAGTGTCCAGAGTATCTACATCTGTGAAGACATAGTTAATCACCATAGACGGTCATGATATATTATCTGTTTGTCTATTTGTACTGACACACTCCTTTTTTTTCTCAGATTCCTTGATTGTTCCTTGTTTTACATGCTCAAAACAAAGCTCATGCTTTCATTCATTCATACCACGAACAGCTGAAAGTCAAAACACTAAATGTATTGAACACATCAAGGATGTTATGATAGAAAAAAGTCTATTTGACGGATGATGTAATGATGTCGTCATGTTTTCCACGTTATAGCTCCCTGATGGTCTAGTGGTTAGGATTCAGCGCTCTCACCGCCGCGGCCCGGGTTCGATTCCCGGTCAGGGAACAGGTGCTTTTCCTGAGAACTTATGAACATCCACATATTCTGTAAAAATAGCTTGTGCAACCCTCTGAAACTGAAACTTCACAGCTTTAAACAAGGCTATTAGAGTTTATATAATAATGTCAATCAAGGAGGAGAAGATGGTGGAGGTCACCGACTCAGTCACTGTGTTGTCTTGTGGAGTGTTAGACTAATATCTATCTCTATTAAGTCTTTCCTGCTGCTCTGGTTTGTAATTTGATACCTGGATCCCGAGCTTGCATGTCCCAGATAATTTACCAGCTGTGCCTCCAAACAAAAGTCTGCAGTATGTTCTCTGTTATATCTCTGTGCAGGTGTAGCAGCCAGTCGTCTGGAGTGTCGGTTCCAATCAAAGGATCGTTCTATTATCTTTGCACTTTCTGTCTTCTCTCTGCTCTTTTTTTGGTTTGTTTGTTTCTCTTGCTCTCTCTTACTCTTCCTGTCTTTCTATCTCCCAGTCAGGTCTCTGTCAGAGCCCTATAACATAAGAAATGCATGAATTACCTAAAACTTGGAATAGAAATACTTTCTGTGCATTATAAAACAGAGAAAGTCAAGTATGCTGTCCATGAGGCTGACAATGAGTTTGGGCAGAGTACGTCCCATAACAGCGGTATCATGATGTCACTATGTTGCATTTCCCTGAAGAAAAAGTCAAGTCCCTGATGGTCTAGTGGTTAGGATTCGGCGCTCTCACCGCCGCGGCCCGGGTTCGATTCCCGGTCAGGGAAAAGGTGCTTTTCCTCCACAAATAGTGTGTGTACGTATGAACACACATTCTCAAATGTCAACATGCTGAAGTCGAAATTTCACAGCTTTACAAAAGGCTCCTGAAGTTTACAAGATACTGTCAATCATAAAATGAATGCTCGGCATGTCTAGAAGAGATGGTCACATCCATTAAATGTAGCAGAGTCCACACTCTAGGGACAGCATTGCAAGAGAACCGTGGATAAACACAATAACTGGCCACTGTGTTGGGAAACAATGAATCTCCACATTCTATAACCACCCATGATATTCTTACCCTTTGATACAGCTCACAGCACTTCCTCTGCTTTGGCGCAGGCCTGTTTCCCTCGTCAGCTTGCAGTGGAGACATCCACACTGAGTCTGGCATTGCCTTGTGTGAGATTTTGCTTTGGATGACATGGTCTTTGGCAACATAAAGAAAGAAATTAACCAAAGTAACAGCCATCAGTCTTATGTATTGTCTTTATATGACCATAAGAATTCTACGAATGGAAAGTGATACCAGCAATACACTTATTTTAACAAAGAGTGTGAACAGGCTGTACAAGTGCGAAACACTGGTCCTGATGCTTCATTATATCTCAGCTTGTCTCTTGTTACCAGTGCTGTTTATTCTGTATCTGAGTTCATATCACGGCTGAAGGTGTGTGAGCGCTCGGTCCACCATGAACACAAAAAAGGACAAAGATGGCTGATGTTCACCCAGTGAATGTCCATTTAGCTGAGACGGAGCACAGCAGAGTGGCGCAGCGGAAGCGTGCTGGGCCCATAACCCAGAGGTCGATGGATCGAAACCATCCTCTGCTAGCAGCTTTTAACTGACAACTTCAGCAGTTCATTCTCGTTCCTGCACGAGACTTAAGGCCTCAGTATACTTCCCCGTCGCCGCTACGTCGTTCCTACGACGTAGACGTCGTAGCCCTATGACGGGCTACGTCGGGGCTTGACGTGCGCCTCCCGAAAATTGTGACTTCGCGTCGTTTCGACGCGTGGTGACGTGAGCATCGAGGGCTGTGATTGGTCCGCTTTCGCGTTGTTTATAGAATAAAGTAGAACTCACCCGGAAAACTTTTCTGGCCCGAACAGTGCTTCGGGAGAAATATAGATCCAAAATTGAGCGGCGCACATCCCTATACTGTTAGCAGTGTTAGCACTGTTAGCAGACGGGGCTATGTGTATAGCCACTCCGAAAACGGCTTTAATCGTCCAAAAGCTCATTAGTTTCACCAATATTTCATCACGGTCCGCTCAGCCTCTCCTCCACGACAGCTCGGTGTCGCCAGATATGTCATATATGCAGATATATGTTCGGTAAATGCACGCGTGTCTAGATACGTACGTCTAGAAATCTATTTCTATAGATCTATGTCTAGGTAAAGCCGGAGCTACGGAAGCCGCATTGTTGTTGTGACTGCCAGCAGCTTGGCAGAGGAGGGCGTTCCCTTGACGCAGGAGCAAGATATGTTCAGTAGCGGCGTAGGGTTGTCGGCGTAGGAACGCCGTGGCGGCGACGGGGGAGTATACTGAGGCCTTGACTCACCATCCTGAGTCATCAGACAGGACCCTACACCTTCAGCATCATTAGCTTGGAATACAACTGATACTACAGGACTGTCTCAGAAAATTAGAATATTGTGATAAAATTCTCTATTATCTGAAATGCAATTAAAAAAACAAAAATGTCATACATTCTGGATTCATTACAAATCAACTGAGATATTTCAAGCCTTTTATTATTTTAATATTGCTGATTATGGCTTACAGCTTAAGAAAACTCAAAAATCCTATCTCAAAATATTAGAATATTTCCTCAGACCAAGTAAAAAAACAAAATTATAACAGCAAAACAAAATCAAACATTGAAAATGTCCATTAATGCACTCAGTACTTGGTTGGGAATCCTTTTGCATGAATTACTGCATCAATGCGGCGTGGCATGGAGGCAATCAGCCTGTGGCATTGCTGAGGTGTTATGGATGCCCAGGATGCTTCAATAGCGGCCTTTAGCTCATTTGCATTGTTGGGTCTTGTGTCTTTCAGCTTCTTCTTGACAATACCCCACAAATTCTCAATGGGGTTCAGGTCAGGGGAATTGGCAGGCCAATCGAGGACAGTAATGCCATGGTCAGTACACCAGTTACTGGTGGTTTTGGCACTGTGGGCAGGTGCCAGATCATGCTGGAAAATGAAATCATCATCTCCATAGAGCTTTTCAGCAGAAGGAAGCATGTAGTGCTCTAAAATCTCTTGGTACACAGCTGCATTTACTCTGGACTTGATGAGACACAGTTGACCAACACCAGCAGCTGACATGGCTCCCCAAACCATCGCTGACTGTGGGAACTTCACACTGGATTTCAAGCAACTTGGATTTTGCTCCTCTCCAGCCTTTCTCCAGACTCTGGCGCCTTGACTTCCAAATGAAATACAAAACTTGCTTTCATCTGAAAAGAGGACTTTGGACCACTCTTCAACTGTCCAGTGCTCTTTTCCACAGCCCAAGTCAGACGCTTTTTCCGTTGTCTTGAGTTCAGAAGTGGCTTGACCATGGGAATACGGCTATTGTAGCCCATTTCCCGGACACATCTGTGAACAGTGGCTTTTGATACCTGGACTCCAGCTTCAGTCCACTGTCTTTGAAGCTCCCCCAAATTCTGGAAGCGGCTCTTCTTCACAATGCTGTTAAGCCTGCGGTCATCTCTCTTGGTTGTGCAGCGTTTCCTGCCACATTTCTCCCTTCCAACAGACTTTTTGTGAATGTGCTTTGAAACTGCACTCTGTGAACAGCCCGCTCTTTGAGAAATTCATTTTTGTGTCTTACCCTCCTGATGGAGGGTGTCAATGATGGTCCTCTGGACAGCAGTCAGATCAGCAGTCTTCCCCATACTTGTGATTTAGTTTACTGGACCAAGCTGAGTGTTTTTCAAGGCTCAGGAAACACTTGCAGGTGTTTCGAGTTATTTAGACGATTCAAGTGATTAGTTAAATAGCCTACTAGTATACTTTCTCATGATATTCTAATATTTTGAGATAGGATTTTTGAGTTTTCTTAAGCTGTAAGCCATAATCAGCAATATTAAGATAATAAAAGGCTTGAAATATTTCAGTTGATTTGTAATGAATCCAGAATGTATGACATTTTTGTTTTTTTAATTGCATTTCAGAAAATAAAGAACTTTATCACAATATTCTAATTTTCTGAGACAGTCCTGTATATCCACTTCCACTCAGGTTCAAAGATAGGAGCAAATACATCTGGAGGAAGTCTCCCCCTGCTGTGCTTTTAGGAAAACAAATAGTGTTTCCAGAAGGAATTAACACAGACAGTGAGGCCTTCATAATTTTTTTTTTTTTGGTACAATATAAAACATCCATTTCAAAATGGAGAAGCGGGTGCTCAGAAGCAGCTATTTTAGCTTGCTATCAGCTTATAATATGTATATTATGGCAGATTTTATTCAAGGTTTTTCAAAGACAAATACGGTTCGTCAAATTTTATCCAAAGTCGAATAAATTGTTGCATCATGTTGTTGTTTTCTAGTGTTGGAGAAGTGATTCATGGTCTCATTTGTGCCTTATTCTCCATCCATCCTTTTCTTGATCTCACTCTAATTCATCTGACATCTCCGTCTGTCGTTCGGGTGTACAGCCATGATGAGTATGAGTGTGTGCGGTGAATTAATGAGTGTGTATTGGGAATGAAAATGAATGAATGAAAAATGAAGTCCCACTGCTGTGCGGCCATGATACGTACGTCAGTGCTGATATGGGTGGTTCAGGGACCCGAGTGCCGCAGCATCATGGACAGCACCAGTGCTGTCTTTGTGTGTGATTATGTTGCCCTGTGTTGTTCCGTACATAATGGGAAAAGAACCTCTGTGCGTGCAGTTTGTGTGTGTAGGCATGTGCAAGGGGCCCGTGGTGAGTTTGTCTCGCCTACCTTTTTTTGTACACAAGAGGAACTCCACAGCAATGTTGACCCTACTGACGCAACTAAATGTGTACCACCCCAGATGGGACTCGAACCCACAATCCCTGGCTTAGGAGGCCAGTGCCTTATCCATTAGGCCACTGGGGCATGAAAAACAGCTCCAATCACAGAGATTTCAAAAACGCTGACATACCAAAGCGTCCCCATCACACTCAGGAGAGCTACTGGTATTCATACAGACTGAAAGAGAGGAGGCTCACATATTCATCACATACCAGGTTCATCTTCAAACCACACATACCACTACAAATAACCACTGTCATATTCAAACTATACACTGCATTAAAGCTAGGGTAGGCGATGTTGTCCAAAAACACTTTTTGTCATACTGAGAGAAATGCTCCTTGCCCCCTGGGAGAAGTCAATACATTATGTGTACGGAAAAAGGTGCGGAAAAAATCTGACAACTGTAGCGGCCAAAGGCCATAGTATTGTGTGCAAAGCGCTGGTCAATTTACGTTTATGTGCTATGAGCTCAATGTTGATTCTAGCCTTCTGGGAAGAAACCAAACTGTCCAAAAAGCAGACTGTAATCCAAGAAAAATGTTGAAAACAGTCACTACTAAAATGCCTCAAGATAAAACTCTCACACAACGCACTCACTTCTGCTTTTGATGCCGTGAAGCCGTGATGCTCATGCAACAAGCTGAATGTTAAATGGAAATACTGCATCACTTCCTCCAGTGAGCGAGCTGCCTGGCGGCCACTCTGAACACCACTGCCTGGCTGCACCAGGGCTTCCCCCAGAACTTCCCCCATAACTTTTTCCCGTTGTTTCTTAGACCCTGAGTCAAGGTGGATATAATATCAGCAGTATTACAAGATAATGATGCTGAGGGAGTAGGGTTTGGACTGATGAGTCACGTGGAAAGTCGTATTAACATCACTGATTGATGCATGAGTCCAGTGCTTTCTTCAAGTAGAAATGAGAATAATCCTGCACTGAAGCTGTTCATCCAAAAGCCACTAGCAGAGGATGGTTTCGATCCATCGACCTCTGGGTTATGGGCCCAGCACGCTTCCGCTGCGCCACTCTGCTGTGTTCAAACCACCCACAACAAACATTCACTGCCTGAACATGCTACATTTTTATCCTTACACGTCCATGATGAACAGGGACATGAACAACACAAATCTAAATATATATTAATTCATTTGCTGTCAGGGTTCCCTCTGATCCTCCCTTCCCTTCCTGTGGTCTCTGTGTCTCTTCAATCCTCTTCTGCTGTCTGGGTCTCTCCATGTTTTCCTCGTCTCCCTCACCTCATTTTTCCTGTTATTCCATTGTCATTATAATTATATAATTTGACTGACTGTGTGAACGAGGAACTAACTAACCAACCAACTAACATGGAGATTGACGACTGACTTGGAGGAAGATTTGCTCTGATGGTTCTATTGTATAAGGTGGTTCTTTGCTCTCATTGAACACAAACAAAAAGACGCAACAAAACACAGGTGTTGCAGCCATATTGAAGAAGTTTAGTAAATGCTATGAAGGTATTACTGTAGAAAAACTGTGTCAATGTGTGTTTAGAGTTGTCTGTCTGTATCTCAATCTGTCTGTCCAAAGTAAGAGTTGTCAGTGTTTGAAAGAATTTGTCATTGTGAAACAGAATCTTCAAAAGTTGTGTGTCTGTAATTACATTTTTCAAATATGTGAAAATCCTGCTGCTCTGTATTAAAATGTGTACATGTACTAAGAGTTGTCAATGTGTACAAAGATATTAAAAGTTGAAAAATGTTCACATTCGGCTTCAAGTTGTGAAAATAAAGACAACTCACCAGTTACGAGTTGAGAAATTTCACAATTTTCTGGGTTTGAGCATGTGACTTTTGCTGCACTCCCTCCATCAGACAGATTCGAATGTGTAAAGAAGGCTCACATGCTCACTCAGCCTGACTGCATCCTGCTTATGGTGCATGTCTTCTGCCTTCATCAGGTGGCGCTATGCCCTGACAGGGAGAGACACTGACAGCAGGTGAGCATGGGAGACTCAGTCAAAACCCTACTTCCTCAGCATTGTTGTCTTAGAAGACAGTTGATATTGAACCTTGACTCAGGTTCAAAGAAAGGAGCAAAACATCTGGGGGAAGCATTTAAAGGATTTGTCTACCTCTGCTGGACTTGTAGGAAACAACAGTGGCTCCACAAAGAATTATAACACAGAGGGTGAGGAGAAAGACAGAGCATAGTGGCGTTGCAATTTTCTATTTTCTTTCATTTTCTTATTTATATTGACAGTCTTTTAGCTGCATGCACTGCTTCAAACGCTTCCCAGAAAAGCATTTGGATGCTGCAACATTGACCATAATGCAGTGTATAGTTTGATGTGTGGTTTGAAGATAAACTTGGTATTTGTTGAATATGTGGGCTTCCTGTCTTTCAGTCTGTGTGGATACCAGTATTTCTTCTGGGTGTGACGTGGACCGTTTGGTCAGCCAGAGTTTCGGAAATCTCTTTGATAAATAGCTATGCTTTGTGCCCCAGTGGCCTAATGGATAAGGCACTGGCCTCCTAAGCCAGGGATTGTGGGTTCGAGTCCCATCTGGGGTGGCACACATTTAGTTGCGTCAGCATTAACAGTTACGGTAACTCTTACGGACAAAAGAATGCAGACAATGGCCAGGTTTGCAATGAGCCCCATATAATCAGATTGTCGGCGAAGCGGATTGTAAATATGTCATATAAATGCCCGAGTAGATCCGCTTCACTCGAAGTGGATTGTATTTGAGATCCAATTGTACGAGGTCGTCTACTCTACGCCGATCTGCTCCGTGTCTCATATATACGGTCCCAGACAGCGGAGCAGATCAAACGGGGGATTATTCGTTCTGTGCATGTGTTGCATTCACACAGACTGAAAGAGAGGAGGCTCATATTTTCAGAAAATACCAAGTTATCTTCAAACCACACATGCCACTACAAATAACCCTTATCATATTCAAACTATACTGTACACTGCATTATGGTAAATGTTACAGCATCAAAATGCTTTTCTGGCAAGCGTTTAAAGCAGTGCATGCTAAAAGATTGTCAAACTGAAAATTGCAACATTACTTCGTTAGTTTTCTGTTTCTCCTCATCCTCTGTGTTCAAGTTCTTTCTTGAGCCACTGTTGTTTTCCTAGGGGTAGACACAGCCTTTAAATGCTTCCTCCTGAGGTTTTCGCTCTTATCGTTGAACCGGAGTCAAGGTGGATATAATCTCAGCTGTATTACAAGATAATGATGCTGAGGGAGTAGGAGTTTGACTGATGAATCACATGGTAAGTCACGTTAACATCTGTAATCGATGCATTGGTGAAGTGCTTCAAGTTGAAACGAGAACCTTCCTGTTTGAAGTTGTCAATTAAAAGCCACTAGCAGAGGATGGTTTCGATCCATCGACCTCTGGGTTATGGGCCCAGCACGCTTCCGCTGCGCCACTCTGCTGTGGCGCAGCGCACATGACAGCCAGAATAAAAATCAGTATTCACACAAACTGAAAGAGAGGAGGCTCACATATTCAACAAATACCAAGTTCATCTACAAAGTTCGTCCTTTCTTTGAACCTGAGTCAAGGTAGATATGATATCAGCTGTATTACAAGATAGTAGAGGTAAATGAGTTGGCGTTTGACTGATCAACCTCATGGGCCGAGTCCACTCCCGCTGTGCCACTCGCTGTGTCTGAACAGCAGTAA